>NC_047654.1:5617261-5684256 GCF_902201215.1 Prunus dulcis
TTTGGCCTTCCAAGCGCCATAGTTGTTGCCATCAAAATATGGTGGATGTGCAATTGAGCCCGAGGCACGATCCATCCTAAGGTATATTAGATCTTACTGAGTATGTCCAGCAACCTGCTCTGATGCCAATTGAAAATACCTGTAGGATATCTATATATGCCTGGAGAAGGTTAAACAAGCTAATTCGAATTTTTTGCAATAAATAATGATCAACCTTTTAAGCAGGATTGATATGAGTTATCAATCCTGAGATGTGCAAAGCTTAAAATAAAAGAACACGCAGAGAAATATTTTACGTGGTAAAATCCCACCTCTAGGGAAAATCCACGGGACTCCTCAGTCCAACTCAAATCCACTATAGAATGATGATTACAAGAAGTAATCACACACTTATCCTAGACTCATTCTAGATAACGTTTACCGATTTCTTCGTAACTCAACTTCTGTCACAGGATGATCTTCGACACTCCTTATGTTGAACGTAATACTGGTCACGATTGCTTCAAGCTCGCCGGAGTTCTTCCAACTCTCCTTATATTGAATCCGATACTGGTCACGATCGATTCAAGCTCACCAGAGAAAGACCGCCACAACGATCTTGGTGCTCTCTACCATATGAGTCATCGACATGCATATGAATGCAATATGAATGATTAAAGTGTTTGATAAATCACCAAGTAAACATTAAACACTTGATGATTTATCTCAAATTGAATGCACAACAACTTTTTCCTCAGAATTCTATATGATCCACACAAAATATCAAAAGCCGTCAAACAACCAAGGAGAGGCATCCTTCTTTTATTCAAGGCTTCCTATGCCTAGTCAGATGGCATCCCACGAGTACCAAACCCACTTCAATTAAGACTCCTAAACCTGATGCAATATGAACACACACTAAACCTATTCAAATATGACTATTTGTTGTGATTCAAAATGGGCACAAGATGAAAAACGTCAAAAAACATTAAGACCACTAATACTAATCAATTCGTCAACTTATACAATTTTCATACTAACAATCTCCCCCTTTAGCATTTCCTAGACAAAACACCTATTACAACTCAAAAGAAATTGCATGGGATTTAACAAATGAAATCCTACTCTAAACTCAAGGTTCTGAATCCCTGCACATTATGAAACAACAAAACCAGTGAAGCATGTGGGAGAAGAAATGTAATTCAAGGCAAAATTACAACACCACTCCCCCTTAATTCTACAACACAATCTCTCCCCCTTTTATTATAATTTCACAATCATCTCTCCCCCTTTTTGTCAGGAAATCCAAAGGGCAAGGAAAGAGCACAAGGGAGCATATATAAAGGCAAAAATAAGAGGAAAAAATCAGTTGTGCCACAAGTCTGCAACTGGCAGGATTGAAAATGACACTGTTATTTCAAAGCTACCATACACACCAATAATAAAAAAAACAGTTTTATTTCAAAGCTACCATACACACCAATAAAAATAAAAATATATATATAATGTTGAGTCGATTAAAAAACATAAAAATGATGGAAACGATTTCCTTCACTTTGGTTTAGTTCAAGTTGCAGTCAAGCCTCTTACCAGATTAGGACTAAAAGCTTCTATCCTTCTCTGTCTTAAAGATGCTAGATTCACTAATTTCAGCCACGGTATGCTAGGATTAATTAAGTCAAGCCTATTTAATGGTCCAGTTCATTTTGATTGCTACCCAGACTTTACAGTCAGTCTCAATGATCCCCATATTTTGAAAACATTAACTTTAAATATTAAGACTTCCGGGTACCAAGTCCTCCCAGAAACATAGCCATTAGCCTTAGTCTACAGAATTTATTATAAAATCACTGGAACTAATATGAATTTTCAAGCCCTTAATAAAAGTCCAAAAGATCAAACTCTGTTAATTGAAAGTAGCAAACCCGAGGCCAATATAAGAGTACCTCAAACAATCAAATGGTCAGATGTCACCCTTCCATTAGATTGGACACTCACCAATGAGAATCAGCCAACCCCAATTCAGCATAATCTAAACAATTTAGATTATATTCAACAATATTTAGATGGCACAGTTAAAATTAATTTCGGTAACCAGCCTATGCCTAAATCTACAGTCCAGTTACACCAGTTGCCTACCCCTGGTCAATCCCAGAGACATATTCCTGCCAGGCATTCCTTCGCAGCTTCTTCCTCAACTCTAAAATGAGACCTAGAGTTAGAAAAAGCAATGATAGATTTCAAATTAGAAACTTTAAGAAAAACTTCCCAAGTAAATCAACCCTGTTATGGCAAAATACCAGTCCAGGAAGAAAAATCTGAGTCTACTGAGTCACCCACACAAACTGATTTTGAAGAAGCCGGTTTCCAAATCGATAACCAACTAAGAACTCTTAATAGAAAGTTCACAATTAATTGGAAAAATTTGGATATTCATCTTAGAGCTCCTGAAAACCAAGAACGAAAAGATAAATATCATGAAGCCTATCCCAGTGAAGAACAGTGTCACCAAATCTTTAATGAATGGAAAGACTATTTGCGCACAGCTAAGTTAGAAATTTTTTATCTTGATTTTGTAGAAAGCCACTACATGTCTAATAAGATAAAAACTTTAAGAAAGAAAAATGGAAATTATCTGATGATACAGAAGTCATAGCAAGTCACCCTCCAGTAGAAACAATAATAATTGAACACAGGAAAACCCAGATACCTACTAGTCCTTTCAAAGTCCCTGAGAAAAATGATCCAGACAAAAAACTAATTGAGCAGAATAATTATAACAACCAGAGTCTAATAGTCATAGGAAAACAGTTGGATAAAATTGAAACAAAAGTTGATAAGTTGATACCCCAGGATAACAAAACCAAAGCTAAAGTTGAAAAACCCTTAGTTCAATTCCAGGATCTTAAAACAAGTCCTACCCTTTAGATAAAGCTGACAATTAAAAAAATAGAAGAAATGCTTGAACAATTGATACCAGTTAAATATGAGAAATCTGGTCTTAAAGTCCTAAATTCTTTTGCAAACCCTTATGATTCCGAATCTGAATCAATAGTCAGTATGGAAACATAAACTAGTAATATTTCATAAATTGAAAATGCTTTTAAAAATTTGGAATTAGATAACTAGTTGAAAGTCAAACGATTAACTAACCAAGTCAATCCTACTAGTCTAACTAAAAATTGGTATCCTAGGCCAACACCCCCAGACATCCAGTTTGAAGAACGAAATTTCCAGAGTCAATTTTCAGTTTCTTCAGATAAATTGTATGAATGGAACATTAATGGTCTGTCTGAATAAGAAATCTTTAATAAACTTCAACACATGTCCATGGTTGCTAATAATTATATCACCAACCACAGCTTTAGGCAGTCAGAAATAGTGCCTTTACTCGTGACAGGATTTACTGGAACTCTCCGGTATTGGTGGGATCAACACTTAACCATAGAGTTGAAAAATCTCATAATTCATGCAGTCAAACTTAATGAAGATGGTCTCCCTATATTTGAAGAACAAATAGGTCAAGGTATAGAAGATGGAGTCAATACTTTGTTTTACACAATAATTGAACATTTTATTAGAACACCCCAGTAATACTACTGCTAGAATCCGTGATCAACTTAGTAATCTCCGTTGTCCTAAGTTGTTTGATTTTAGATGGTAGAAAGATGTTTTCATTTTCAGAGTCATGCTAAGAGGTGATAGTAATAAGCCATTTTGGAAAGAAAAATTCATTAATGGTCTTCCAAACCTGTTTGCTCATAAAATACATACAGACCTCAGTAATGATCACGGTTTCATAGATTGGGATAGTTTAACCTATGGAAACGTAATTAGCACAATTAATCAAGTTGGTATGAAAATGTCTGTTGATATGAAAATTGGTAGACAAATACAGTCTGACAGAAAATCCGCTAAGTATGAGTTAGGAAATTTCTGTGAACAATACGGTCTTACTAGTATTCCTCCCTCTAGAATAGATAAGCCTAGATACCCTGGTCATATTAGAAAAAGTCGCCATTATTCACGTAGGAAACAATCTTTCCAACATAATAATGATAATAATGAGTTTTACATGAAAAAGAAATTTCACCCTAAGAAAAGTTGGTCAAAAGCACCGAAAAATAAAAAGAATAGTCACTTTAAGAAAAGCTCCGACAAAAGAAGAGTTAAGTGTTATAAATGTCAAAAGTTCAGTCACTATGCTAATGAATGCAAAGTAAAAGACACAATTAAACAGTTGAAAATCACAGACGAAGACAAAGATAAGTTAATAAAAGTATTAGAACTAAGGAATTCTGAGTCTAGTGAAGTTGAAACTATAGCTGTTAGCACTGTGTCAGATGGTTATCATTCTTCAGATTCCCAGCCTAGGTCGCCTAAAGTCCAGTTTGGTTGTACAGATAAATGCTGTGATAGACTAAAATCTGTTTATGTCCCCACTAAACAGGAAGAACAAGAAGAGTTGTTAATTGATTTAATCAGTAAAGTTGAAAACCCCGAATTAATGTCTGAATATTTGAAGAAGTTAAGAAAAGTCATAAGCCAAGAAAGTCCGAGTCCAAGCCAGTCTGTTCCCCAAAAAATTCAGTATAACTACAACTTTAGAAAGGTTCAATAAGAAAAAGGAAGTTACCTAACAGGATTTACAATCAGAAGTTAAAATAGTCAAAAGAGAAATAGTTGAATTAAAATAGATGAGTCATAGGTTGCAAGCCGAGAATTATGAAATTAAACAAAATTTGATAAGCTTAATGGAAAAAGAAAGTTCTGAGTTTAGAAGCCAAGCCGAGAGTCCAAACAACTCAGATGAAGAACCTTCAAATAATGATCAAGCAAGTAACCTAATCAAACACATCACTTTCAGAAAATGGTATGCTAAAGTCACAATATTTATCAAAAAATTTGAGTTCAACACAGTTGCCCTATTTGACACAGGGGCCGACCTTAATTGTATTCAGGAAGGTTTAATTCCCACTAAATATTATCATAAGTCTAAAGAATCGCTTAGAACTGCTTTAGGAAAATCGCTGCAATTGAATTATGAAATTCCCAAAGCCCATGTTTGTCAAAACAAAATTTGCTTCAAAACTTCATTTGTCTTAGTAAAAAAATATCACTGATGAAGTCATTTTAGGATTACCTTTTATTGCCATGTTATATCATTTCCAGGTAGCATATGATGGTGTTATCTCTACTCATTTAGGAGAAAAGGTCAAATTTGAATTCTTAACTAAGCCCGAGTTGCATAATTTGAGAGCTCTCCAAAAGAGTTCAGTTTAAAAAACAATTCAATAAATTCATAGAAAAAATAATTAGTTGAATTTTCTTAAGGAACAAGTCAAATTCAAAAGAGTCAAACAACAACTTATTGATGAATCCTTACAGTTGCAAATCCAACAATTTGAGAATATATTAAAGAATGAAGTATGTTCTGATTTGCCTAACGCCTTTTGGCATAGGAAACAACATGTTGTTAGTCTTCCTTACGTCAAAACCTTTAGTGAGAAAAATAGCGCCACTAAAGCCAGGCCAATCCAAATGAGTCAAGAAATAATGGAGTTCTGTAAAGTTGAAATAATTGAGTTGCTCCAAAAAGGAATAATCCGAAAGAGTAAATCGCCTTGGTCTTGTCCCGCTTTCTATGTCCAGAAAAATACTGAGTTCGAAAGAGGAGCCTCAAGATTAGTTATCAATTATAAACCCCTTAATTTAGTCTTAGAATGGATTAGGTATCCCATACCTAATAAGAGAGACTTAATCAACATATTAGAAAAAGCAATCGTCTTTTCCAAATTTGATATGAAGAGTGGTTTCTGGCAAATCCAAATAGATGAGTCAGATAGGTATAAAACTGCATTTGTCGCTCCTTTTGGTCATTATGAATGGAATGTAATGCCTTTTGGTTTGAAAAATGCGCCGAGTGAGTTTCAAAATATAATGAATGAAATATTCAATCCCTTCTGTCAGTTTTCTATTGTTTATAATGATGATGTTCTAATCTTTTTCGAGTCGATAGAACAACAGTGGAAAGATTTGCATAAGTTTCTCCAAATAGTCAAGCACAATGGTCTAGTTGTCTCTACTAAGAAAATCAAGTTGTTTCAAACTAATGTTCGATTTCTTGGATTTAATATTTGCCAGTCACAGATGAGTCCAATTGACCGAGTCATTCAATTTGCTGATAAATTCCCTAATCAAATTCTTGATAAGAGTCAGCTTCAGAGGTTTTTAGGATCTCTCCATTATTTGTCTGATTTTTATCAAAATATGAGAAAAGAATGTAAGCCTTTGTTTGATAGGTTGCAGGATAACCCTCCTCCTTGGTCTTCTGTCCATACAGAAATCTTCAAATAAATCAAAATCAATGTCAGGACACTTCCCTGTCTTGGTATTCCTTCAGTTGATTCCTTCAAAATAGTTGAAACTGATGCCTCTGATATTGGTTATGGAGGTATTCTCAAACAAAGAGTCAATCCAAATCTCCCAGAACAAATCATTCGCTTTCATTCTGGCATTTGGACACTATCGCAATTTAATTATAGTACTATTAAAAAAGAAATATTATCTATAGTACTATGCATCTCCAAATTTCAAGATGATTTGCTTAATCAAATTTTTTTAGTTAGAGTTGATTGTAAGTCTACCAAGCATGTTTTGAAACAAGATGTTCAAAATATTGCATCCAAACAAATCTTTGCACGTTGGCAAGCTATTTTAAGTATTTTTTATTTTGATATTGAATATTTGAGAGGTAGTGAGAATTCAATTCATGATTTTCTTACTCGAGAATTTCTGCAGGAAAAACAATGGCACCCAAAAAAGACAAGCAAAAAGAGTTAGCCAGTCAGCCTAAGCCACCTCAATCGCTCCGAGCCCTTCCTTCTTCCATGAATCCAGTCTAACCAAAGTCGCCCTCTCAGATTGTCCCTTTCCTGGGATGCTCTCCTATTCAAGTCAATAATCGGTTCTCCAGTCTTGGAACCACAGTTGGCCAAATTCTCCCCAATTACCAGTCTGCCTTGGTCTCTAGTTATGATCCTTTCCAGATCATTCCTTCAGTTTCTCAGTCTTCCCAGTCGCCTTCTCCTTCTAGAAAGTCATCTCCTTACCTCCCCAAAGATAAGTCTCACCTCTTCATAATTGAACCAGTTTATGATGGTATTCCTGACCCAATTACAATTGTCAGATCTTATTTTCCGCCCAATTGTCATTTTCTTCCTCCCTGCCCTTATAAAAATCTGCAGTACTATAGGGACATTCTTCATGAGACAGGATCAGTTGAAATTAAGCCCATTAAAGATCGTGAAAAGCCCCACATCATTCTCTACCATTCGCTCTACATTCACAAAATTATAAGTCAAGAAGAGTTCAGTTGCCATCCTTATGAGTTGAAACACCTCCAATCCACTGATCCCTACAACTATGCTGATTACATTGAGGCATGGTACACCATATTTCTCCATCAAACTGTTGACTTCAGCCACTCTTGGTTCATCAATTTTGATAGTAAATTCAAGAGTCCATTTCCTTATTGGTTCCTTCATTGGTGGGAAAAACATGGCCCAATTGCCGAAACCCTCCGCACTGAAATCCATAATTTGACCAATTATTTTTCCGGCAAATACAAATTTAATAAGCAAGAGTTGTTTTTCCCCAAATTACTCATTTTCATCGCCAGGGATAAAGTTCCTTGGATTTTGAAATGGTCTTATCAGGTACAAAATTATGTCTCGCCAATTTTCAGTCAAATGGTGGGATAAATTCAAAGTTGATAGAATAGCAGAATATGTTTATAGGGATTTTCCACAAATCACAAATCCCCCTAAACCCCAACCAGTTTCTCCAGTTGGTTCCACTCACTCTTCTCTCTCACTCAAGGGAAAATCAAAATCTGAGTTGCAAGAACTAGCCAGACAATTGATTCTCCAAGCTTCTCAAATGGATTATTCAAATGGATGATTATGAGGACAGTGATGCTACTCCCAAATCCCCGTCATTTGCCAGTCAACCCATTTTGCCTAGCAGCCATTAGCGCCCTTATCAGTCAAAGCGGTGGGCCGATTATCAAGATAGTGAGGATCCGTATGACCTCGGATTTGATTAGCCACAAGCGCCATTATTTGTTTCCCCGACAAGCCTGAGTTAAAGCATTCAGTAAAAGCAATCAAAAGATTTCGCATGCTTCTACAGTCATTATTCCTCGACAAGTAAAAGTTAAAGTTAAAGTTGCCAGAGTTAAAGTATCCAGCTGAAATCTCATGCTTCTACAGAAAGATTCTCAACATCCTATGTTCCAAATAGTTCAGTTTTTTTCTTATTTAAGAAGGCTTAGGCCTCAGTTGTAAGCAGACTACTTTTGAAGTTATTTTTTCCGAAGTTTTTCAGTTGCAAAGTTTTCTCTGAGACTCCCTCAAAGAAAACTATCAATGTAAATAATGAGTGCTATCTATCAATAAAAGCAAGACTTTTGTAAGTATCAAAATGTCTTCTATTATGTCTTCTATTATATTTATTTTTCAGTATTTTCATTTATATTTATTTTCAGTATTTTCATTTATGCATTAATTTCATTCATGCATAAGCTCTGCATATTTTATTATCTAAGTGCTTATACTTATTTCTTTTTGTTTTCTATCTCTTCCTGGTTCTAGTCCCCTTTTGGTAGAAAAATTTGACGACGTAAAAAAAAGCAACCTCATCGTCTTTGCTCCCTAGAAACAACACTAAGATGACAATGAAGTTGCATAAATACATATAGATGTAAAAACGAAGAAGTCAAACATCATGTTAAAATAGAGAACATTATGTTAAAAATGGAGTTGGTATGATCCACCTTTGGTAACCAACTATTAAAAAATGACAAATACAATTTTAACTAGCAAAATGTTATGTCCTAGTACAAATCCAATTCACAAAATAGTACATCCTCATCTAATCAAAAAGATAATACTTAAACCTATCATTGAAGGATAAGTTGGCTTACAATTAAGGAATGCCCATGGATGCTATTTTTATGCAAGCAAATTGCTTGTTTGAATTTGAGTAATAGTATTGATATTGAATGTGGTACTTGGATAGTCTGATTATACTCTATCGACTTTTATGTAGGAACAAAAATTTGAATAAGAACAAGACTATAATCAAGAGTCAGAGAGGTTGTCTCGTTCCTTATTTGAGGAATACTATTCGTTAAGTTTTTTTTAATTATTTGTTTTATTCTTTAGTCTTAACTTATGTTGTTTGTTATTTGTTAGGCAACTATTAGAGGCGATTTCTACTACTTATGGAGCATGAATTTTT
This sequence comes from Prunus dulcis, assembly GCF_902201215.1. Lineage (NCBI taxonomy): Eukaryota > Viridiplantae > Streptophyta > Magnoliopsida > Rosales > Rosaceae > Prunus > Prunus dulcis. The sequence continues at coordinate 5,626,544 of NC_047654.1, forward strand.
CATAGCGGTTTTCATAAGAGAACAAGCTACATGAACATGAGGAGGATGTTGTTTTCTATAGCTACAGAGGAGGATGTTGCTTCTATTGCTCTGGAGGTGGATGTTGTGTCTATCGCTCTAAAGGAGGATGTTGTATTTATCTCTCTAGAGAAGGATGTTGTGTTTACTGCTATGGAGGATGTTGTGTTTGCCGTTCCAAAACAAAGTTAAAGAACCCTAAATATGAAGTCAATTTCTTATGTTAACATAAAACAAAATCCATAAACCACAAGGTGTGGTGCGATTGATAAATTACCACCTCCAGCTGGCGAGCTACCTGGTGCCTCAATAGCAGGGGTTCAAAACTTGTTGGAAGATCTCGAGCGGGGATTAATACACCACCCATACTCCCATCATCATTAACAATTTCATTATATGACAACATTCGTTGATAGAAACTTATCAATAGCAATTCTTACAAGCAAAATGTGACAAAAATAAATTCAAATACTTAAGGACAAATAACACATTCTCGCTTAATCTATCATAACATAGAGTCCAAAATTCATCAAAGGCTTGCTAAAACAAAGACTTGCATCATTCTCACGGAAGTCTTGCTTGAAAAAGCAAAAACAAAATGGATATAAGATGTCTCCAGCTTTCGCACGTATCAAGTTAAACACGTGCTCTATATACTCCTCTAATGCTCTAACATAAATCACCTTAACATCTCTGGCTAAACCATTTTCTCTAAAGAGAATTTGACTATCATAACCAAATCTCTCAGTGGAATAATTTGTAGTCAAGGTAAACTTTCAAATCTAGAACTCAACTACAAGATTCTGTGAACTAATTATTTTGTATTCTATTGTAATACATTTCATAAATTCCTCTTCCTTTTCTAAAGCTGGCCATAATATTGGATAATTCAAATGTAATCTCAAACACAACAGAGTTAATAGGGCTATTAACTGCTAATGTGCAGTTATTAGTTTGGCAACTGTTAGAGGCAATTTCTACTATTCATGGAACAAGTCTTTTTCATAGCAGTTTGCATAAGAAAAGAAATCACACGTATGATACTGTTAAAGGCAATCTCACCAAATCGACAATTGATTGATGATTTAGTTAAGGTGTAACCAAAGTCTAAAATATTGATAATATCGACAAAATATCGAGCGGAGATTAATCCCACCCTTTGGGTGTAGGGACACCTCGTGGTATTTACCAAAAAAAATAATAGCATAACAAAATCTAAGAATACATTCTTATAGATTTATTGCATATCGGATTTGTACTCGTCGTATTTTGAATTTACAAATGGAGGTGGTTTGATCTAACAATTTTTTTTTACTGTAGGTTATCCAACTAGCAAATAGCGATGAGTACAAATTTGATACGCAAAATGATAAGTCCTAGTACAAATACAATATGCAAAATAGTACATCCACACCTAATCAAAAAACCTAAAGTTAAACCAGTCATAACACACCACCCATACCCCCATCATCATTAACAATTTCATAATATCACAACATTTGTTGATAGAAACTTGTCAATAGCAATTTTTACAAGCAAAATGTAACAAAAATAAATTCAAATACTTAAGGACAAATAACACATTCTCGCTTAATCTATCGTAACATAGAGCCCAAAATTCATCAAAAGCTCGCTGAAACAAAGACTTGCATCATTCTCACGGAAGTCTTGTTTGAAAAGCAAAAACAAAATGGGTATAAGATGTTTCTAGCTTTCGCATGTATCAAGTTAAACACGTGCTCTGTATACTCCTCTAATGCTTTAACATAAATCACCTTAACATCTCTAGCTAAACCATTTTCTCTAAAGGGAACTTGACCATCAGAACCAGTGGCAGATCCAGGATTATGTAGCCAAGGGGACTTAGTGTAAAAGTTCTGAAATTTTTCTACAAAGAAAATAATGCTAAAAAGATAGAAAGATAGTACTTCCATTCATAATTCATAACAAAACCAATAATACAAGTTACAATTGTCCACGACAAGTTTTCATATTCTGAAAACGTTGCATTATAATTTCGTTATCAATACAAGCAAAAACATCTCTCTCAATGTAAACAATCAAGCTATCATTCAACCATTGATCTCCCATTCTATTGCGAAGTGGATTTTTAATAATATTCATGGCGGAAAATGCCCTCTCCACTGATGCAGTTGCAACCGGTAAAACCAAAGCCAATGTAAGAAGCAAATACACAAAAGGAAATATTTCATGCATTCCTTTCTCCACCATTTTTTCCGCAAGACTACTAATCCCTTCCAATTGAGAAAAATCACTACTCGAACGCATATGATGAACATAAACACCAAGTTGATCTTCAAGCATCAATAAGTCTCTATCCGAAAAATCATAAGGATAAAATTGAGCAAGACGAACTAGCTTTCGTTTGTCAAAAGCCACAAAGTTATTTTTTGGACTCAAGCATGCCAAACAAGTAAGTAACTCAGTACTTACCTCGTTGAAGCGATCATTTAATTCCGCAAGTTGCCCATCAATTACATGAATAAAGATCTCCACACGATAACGATGATAATTTGTCTTCATTGGAGCATTACGCCGTGATCTCCCTGGAATTACATATTCCTCATCCATGGTAGGAACTATAATATCATGTTTGTAACAAAACGAGGATGCTTGCTCAACCAATTCTTCAAACTCATTATCCCTCATCAACTGCAGGTTTTCCTTGCATGTTTTCACTAAATTCATTGCACTCACAATGTCTTGATCTTTCTTTTGCAATGCTAGAGACAAAGTGTTTGTTATTCCCAATATAGCTTTCATTACAAATAAGTGAAACACAAACTCAAAAGATTGTATTTCTCTCCATAACTTATAGGCTTCACCCGAACTATCATTAGGATTATCATCAACAATCATTTGAAGCACATTCACCACAGATGGGAACATAGAAATGATACTAATCAACGTACCATAATGTGAGTTCCATCGTGTATCGCCGGCACGTTTGAGAGTCCTTTCTTGATTTAAGCCCCGCCCTGTTATAAGACAATCATCTTCAAAAGCTCTCACAAGCTCTTCTTGGTATTGTGCTCTAAGTGCATCGCGACGCTTACAAGATGCTCCAACAACATTAACCAAACTATTAGCCGTTGTGAAAAAAAAGTTGACATCAATGTTTTTCTTTGCTACCGCAACAAGAGCTAGTTGAAGTTGATGAGCAAAGCAATGAACATAAAATGCACAAGGTTGTTCTCTCAAAATCTTTGTCTTAAGGCCATTGAACTCACCTCTCATATTACTAGCTCCATCATAACCTTGTCCTCGTAGCTTGGAAAAGCTCAAATTCACGGAAGAAAAGAATTCATCAATTGCTTCCTTTAGTGCACTTGAAGTAGTGTCGGTTACATGTTGAACCCCCACAAACCTTTCAATTATTTGTCCTTTGTCATTCACATAACGCAACACCATCGCCATTTGCTCCTTTATTGAAACATCACATGCTTCATCCACCATTATTGAAAAATATCTATCTTTTACATCACTCAAGATAAGATCAATGGTTTCTTTAGCACAAGAATTGACAAGATCTTTTTGAATTGAAGGAGCTATTAACTTTAAATTTCCCGGAGCATTTTCCAACACAACGGCCTTAACTTTTTCATCATGATCCGCAAGAAATTGCAAGAGCTCTAAATAATTCCCTTTATTACTTGATTGTGCACTTTCATCATGACCACGAAAAGAAAGCCCTTGCCGCAACAAATACCTAGTGCACTTAAGTGATGCATTCAAGCAAGTGCGATAAGCCGTGCGAGCTTGGCTTGTTTGCTTGATCACAATTGTTTCAATGTGTGTAGTTTGATGCATCAAATTGTAAGCAACTTCTCTAGCTTGGTTGTGAACACTACCAACCGGTCCAACATGAAGGTTAAATCTTTCTTTCGCCTTCTTCCAATTATTGAAGCCTACCCCAATGAATGCATCACCACCCACTTGATCAAAATTAGATTTGAAGAGATAACAATGAAGACAAAACGCAGCATCTTTAGCAATACTATATTCCAACCAATCATGATCATCAAACCAATGAGCAATGAAGCGTCTATTAATTCCTGATTGATTAGTTTGTGGGAATTTATAACTTCTAGGTTGACAAGGTCCCTTTTGTAGATATGCTCTTCGGATCTCATCCCGAATATTAGGACTATAATCCGCCATTCGAGTTCTTAGTCCAGGGTCTGCTTGAAGATTAGCTAAGATCTCATCTACTTCAATTGGTCTTGCATTTGAACTACCCGGATTAGACAGAGAAGAACTATCCGTAGATAATTTTCTTTTAAAGAATCGTTCCATAAATCTACAAATCAATTAATTCAATCAATCATTAATTTTTATCCAAATTATCATATGAATATGAAAATTTCAATAACCCACTCTCAATATTCAATATACTCCCTAAACCCATATCAATCAATATTCAATATACCAAATTATCATATCAAATAGCAATCAATATTCAATATACTCAATCAATTCATATTATCAATCAAGCATAAACTCAATCAATCTACATTAATATGATTATCACTATGATTCATATCCATAAATTTAATTACATAAAAAAAAATATCAATATGATTCATATCCATAAATTTCAAGCATAAACTCAATCAAGCATAAACTCAATCAATCAATATGATTCATATCCATAAATTTCATTACATAAAAAAAAATATCAATATCAACAATATATATTATCACTATAATTATTAATATAAAATTTTCCATGCTTACTTGTAGTTGAAAAAATGGGCGGCAGACGGCGGTAGAAGGTGGTGGTGATCGGCACTGGGCCACTAACGAAGAGTTGATGGAGATTGTCGAAGGTTGGGAGGTTGGGAGAGGTTAGGGTTTGAGAGGGTGGGAAGAGGAGCTATGGAATTGGGAATGAAGGGTTTGGAGGCAGAGTTGAATGAATCTGTGCTGTGCTGTGTTCTGTTTTTTTTTTTTTAAATTTTATTTTATTTTAAAACCTAGCCCAAAACGATGTCGCTTTGAGGCCAGGTCAATTAAAAAAAATTTGACTGAGCCTTCGACCAAACGACGTCGTTTGGCAAGGCTCGTTTTAAAAAGAAGGATGCGCAGCGCACGCGCAAGGCGCAGCAGACTTCACAAATCACTTGGTGTGCATACAAGGGGGCTTCCAGCAGCTGTCCAAAGGGGCTTTCTTGGAGTCCCTTTCCAAATTTCCAGCCTTCCGGACGACCCCTGTTGTCCCAACGTGCGTCCGCCTCTGATAAGAACCAAATCTTTCGGTGGAAGAATTTGAAGTCAAGGGAAATTTTCAAATTTTGCACTCAACTACAAGATCCTGTGAACTAATTGTTTTGTATTCTGTCGTAATACATTTCATAAATTCCTTTTCATTTTCTAAAGCTGGCCATAATATTGGATAATTCAAATGTAATCTCAAATACAACAGAGTTAATAGGGCTATTAATTGCTGTTGTGCAGTTATTTGTTTGTTAGAGGCAATTTCTACTATTCACGGAACATGTCTTTTTCATGGTGGTTTGTATAAGAGAAGAAACCACACGTATGATACTATTAAAGGAAATCTCAACAAATCTACAATTGATTGATGAGTATATGCAATTGATTGAGGTGCAACCATAGTCTAAAATATCGATAATATCGACGAAATATCGAGCGGGGATCAATCCTACCCTTTGGGTGTGGGGACACCTCATGGTATTTACCGAAAAAAAATAGCATAACGAAATTTAAGAATACATTCTTATAGATTTATTGCATATTGGATTTGTATCATCTTATTTTGAATTTACAAATGGAGTTGGTTTGATCCAACAGTTTTTTTTTTTTTACCGTAGATTGGTTATCCAACTAGCAAATAGTGATAAGTACAAATTTGATACGCAAAATGATAAATCCTAGTACAAATAAAATATGCAAAATGGTACATCCACATCTAATAAAAAAACCTAAAGTTAAACCAATCATAACACACCACCCGTACCCCCATCATCATTAACAATTTCATAGTATCACAACATTCGTTGATAGAAACTTGTCAATAGCAATTCTTACAAGCAAAATGTAACAAAAATAACTTTAAATACTTAAGGACAAATAACACATTCTCGCTTAATCTATCATAACATAGACCCCAAAATTCATCATCATTCTCACGGAAGTCTTACTTGAAAAATGAAAAACAAAATGGGTATAAGATGTCTCCAGGTTTTGCATGTATCATGTTAAACACGTGCTCTATATACTCCTAGTGCTCTAACATAAATCACCTTAACATCTCTAGCTAAACCATTTTCTCTAAAGGGAACTTGACCATCATAACTAAATCTCTCAGTGGAATAATTTGTAGTCAAGGTAAACTTCCAAATCTTGCACTCAACTACAAGATCTTGTGAACTAATTGTCACTACAAGAAAAATGTGTATTAGTGGCCAGCAAATTGGTTAGTAAAAGTATCGATTTTGGTCATTGAATACAACTAATGTCTAAATATTGGTGGTCGCTAGAAGCTCGTCACAAATTCTATTTAGTGGCCAACTACAAGTATTGGTCACTATAACCCAAAGAATTAGTGATTTCCTCTGTTTGGTCACTAACGAAAAAGCCGTTAGTGACTACAACTTTGATCACTAAAAGGCTTACAATTTGGTCACTAAAACACATATTTTGGTTACTAAAAGTGGGTCACGTGACTAAATTACTGACCTACTTAGTTGGTCACTAATGTATTTGAAAAATTCGTAACTAATTGGTTTATTTTCCCTATTCTTTGTTGTCTACCAATATATGAAATAACATCTAATTCTTTTCATACATGGTGTTGTGGAAACAATTTTCATAATAAAAAAATAGTATAAAATAAGTCATTGCATTAAAAAAATATCAACATTCTTCCACCAAACTCACAAGCTATCCAAGTTCGAACAAATTCAAATCCAAGTCTAGACATACATCTCTCGCAAAAACAAACCTAGATGACTCTACAACCCAACCTAGATATGTCAATAGATCTAAAAATATAAAAATATGATTCATCACAGTTGACTGACTGTAAGCTTCTGCTCTTCTGGTGGAACCTTCAACAACAAGCATATTATCCATCTTGTTGCAACTTCAACTCTTTTACCACATGTTTACCACCAACTCATGAGTTAAAAAATGAAAATAAATGGCAGCAAAGATGTAAAGAAGCTTACAATGAGACATTGTGGTGCAATTGTTCATAAGATTTCCGCTGTTTCTCATATTAAGAGACATTTTCATCACTGAGCTCTCTTTTAGCATTAAGGAATTTGGCATTTTCATGCTCCTCTTCGCAAAGTGACTAAAAGCATCACAAAAATGCATTAATTACAATCAAAACCAGTATTCCACTATTGAAATAAAGATACATATATCATTAGCAAGAAAATAAATTAGAGGCTCTGTCCAACATAGATAAAGCATACGTATAAGATGCAAAATCAACATCTAACCCTCTAGACCCAGAAAGAAATATAGAAAAGTAAAACCACCTTAAGCTAGGCCACATAACTCTTGCATGATGCTCGGATTGAAGCAGTTATGCTGCTGAACCATAATATGTTGAAATGCTTGTTGTGAATAATTTTTTATGCCTTGTTGTGATATTAAGGCCCTTAAAAACTATGGCAAAATGTTAGGATAGATACCATAGAATAGAAGGTAGCAAGATCTTGACGCAGATCAAACCAAAATAGTGAAATGTGAAATAATGAAACAAACCAAAGAGATTCATACCTCTTCATGAATTTTTGGCCCAGAGAGTGGAAGGTTAAGAAACATTCTTCCCTGCCGAGCAAAACTGGCAAGAAGAGTCAAATTTTTCTGAGTAGAATCCCGATCCTTTAAGTGTTGTCCACTGGTAGATCATTTAAATAAATACTCATCACTGCTTAAAATGAACATATATAAGACAAGATTTTAAGTTTATTCAGTAGAGAAACCAACGTTGTTACAACTAAAACAGTAATGTACAAAGTCAGCATATATTATTGCATTTTGAATAAATATGAGACAATTTTTTAACAATTTCTATAAAAGGAAAGAGTGTCTAATTACCTTTGGATCAGACTTACCTGCAACTACTGAACCTGCAGCTAAAACTGTGAATCATACACCTTATGATTAGAAAAAAGAAAAAGGGCATCCACCACAAAACAATCTGAACATTGTGCATTGGTCGATCCAATTGAAGAAAAATGGCATCCAACAAAAAATAATCATATCAGAACATGTCTTTGGAGTTCCTCTTCATTGATGAATATACATCTTCCAGTTTCTTACAAATATATTAAGATTGTGCAAAATACACTCCCCATAAACAAAATCAAATTCAAGTCACATATGCCATTTACATTGACCTAAAACCTAATCAAAAGAAAATATTCCATAAAACAATGCAATAACATCATAACTTAGAAAACCACTGAACGACATCAGTTGCATGTAACTTTCTGCAAATGCATGCCTCCAAATTAAGAATGTACATACTCCCTTTGGTCATAATGATGAGAACATTGTCAAACATGCAGAGTGTCCCTTTTACCTTGTCAAGGACAGTCCTATGAAAAGTCCTGGTTGATGAGCATGAAGCTTGCTCTTTTCTGTAAGACTTCAATCAAATTACCCAAAAACCAGTACAACTCCTTCATTTAAATTATCAGAATTTAAGTAACTTGATAATGGTTGTTATGATGCCAGGCCACACTAAAATTTGTCTACTAAGTAATGAACCCCTCGAAAAAAATTCAAGAAGATAGCAGAAGGAACATCTGGAAAGCAAGTATACAATATGCCAAATAAAGTAGTAGTTTTTCTAATTAGGAGCAATACCATTCATCCCTCTCAAAGTAAATTAAAAGAAGCATAAGCAACTTTTATGCATACCATTTTAATTGCTGAAGATCTGACTTCTCGGGATTCTGCTGCTAGGTCAAATTGTATGAAAAGCTGAAGTAAGAACAAAGAGAAATGTTTAAGAAACTATATCCTAGGAGACACATAATACATACATCCAAGAAACAAAGGCATATCATATACTTGGATGAGAGAAGTACCATATTTGTCTTAAAGATCCTTTGGATGAGAGAAGTACCATATTTGTCTTAAAGATCCTTTCCAAAACAGTAACCAATGTGCTTTCTAGACCAGATAATATCATAAGAAACAAATTGATATCACATTTACCAATGACAAGCATATGCAAAATCCCGCATGTCATGAACACCAGGCCAGTTTCCTCCAATTTTTATGCAAATCTGAATCCAAATGTCAACTAGACAATTTCACTTAAATTCAATGTAAAAAATCTACAATCCAGCAAGACTTCTACTACAGATAAACTAATTAACAAGAGTCGCTCCTTTTCTCTCCAATTTTCCCAAATTTTCCATATCTCTGTTTTTTAAACCCTAAATCATTGCTCCGTTGCTCAGTTTAAGAAAGAAGTGTTCAAACATGAAATCAAAATCAGATTCTAATACAAATCATAAATAAAAGCAAAATAATAAGAGAATACAACAAATCTGAACCCCATAGTAACAATCATTTTCATGCGGTAAAACTAATCGAACACCAAAATCGAAATTCAAAGAGAAATCAAAATTGAACCTATAATCAAGCTCTACCTGAGTAACAAACGAAAACCTAGCTCGCTCTGGTCTCGTGTTCCGATTTCAGGCTCTGATCTCGCTCGCTCTGATTTTTCTCTAGTCTCGCTTCGTCTTTTTTTTTTTTTCCCCATATTTGATGCAGTACCCTCTGTGTTTTGAAAAAAAAAATCAGGTTTAAAAGAGGGGACGTCACTGATGTATCAAATAAAGAGAAGGAAGGCTACCTTAGTATATGCATTCGTCACTAATAACATAATTTAAGTTGTTTTCAATGACTAATTTAAATACTGGTAAGAAAATTTGGTCATTAAAAAATAAAAATTAGATGCCAGTCATTTTAGTGACCATATAGTATTATTAGTCATTAAATTTATTGTATTTGTGACCAGTATTAATTTGATCACAAGGAAATTGGTCACTACAGACCTTTTTTCTTGTAGTGTGTTTTGTATTTTATTGTAATACATTTCATAAATTCCTCTTCCTTTTCTAAAGCTGGCCATAATGCTGGATAATTCAAATGTAATCTCAAACACAACAGAGTTAGTAGGGCGATTAACTTCTGATGTGCAGTTATTTGTTTGGCAACTATTAGAGGCAATGTTGAACAAGTTTTAGCAAATGTATTAGTTGACTCGTATATCAGAGTAGAAAATGTATTAGCAAAATTTTATCTAGTTGGATTTAATTCTTTGCGAATGAAGTTATCATAACTAATTAAAATTGAATCTAGTTTTAGCAAATGTATTAGCTGACTTTAAAATTAGAGTAGAAAATTTTCAACATTAATATCTGTCTCTTAGCACAGGTATTTTTCCTCCACTTTTTCTATTAATTTTACAATCTAACACCTGCCATTTTCAAAAATTTCTTCCTTTATATATGTGTATGTATGTCTTGATTACCTAATTGGTTATCATGGTAAAAATAGATTCAATAAAGAATCGCAGTTTTGTTTTTTCGTTCTACGCTTTGTGGTGAAAGTTTGAAGCTTATTAATTTTTTCTTGATGCTCACCGAGTGCATGAAACACATTACACAACTTGAAACAATACTAAATAAGTCGAGTTCTACACCTTGTACATTATATTTAAAACAAATATGCTAATGCATTAAGTCTATGGTGTTGCGCTGTTTTATATTGCTTTCTTTCTTTTTCACCAAATTTCTTTTTCTGTTATCTGATGATGATACTTTATACACATGCTCATGCTTCTCTTATATTTGTATTTTGTTGCTTTCAAGTATAATTTGTTTCTTATTAACTTTTTTCTTCTTCTTTTTTCAAACATGTAGATAGATGCGATACAAGTCAGTGTCAAAGAGATTGACTATGATTTGGTTGGTGGAAAGATAAAACATGACTATATTTTTGAGATAACACATTTTTATTCCGGCTGCAGTAAAACATCACATAGAGTTGTTCCACATGCTGCACATTTGTTTTTCATTGCAAGAACAATTTTCACTAGGCGTTCACCCACAGATTCCATGACATCGGTTTTATTTTCTTGATTATGCTCAATTGTTCTCTCGCATAGACAGAAATGACATCCTCATAGGTGATACTCTACATATTCTTAAAAAATATGCATTTATCAACAATTTTTATGCATTTCAATAAACTTATAATGCTACTTTGTTAAATTGCAAGATGTTTTGAGACACATTACTGCTATACAGCCTTTAGAAGAAAAAATGGTTGGCAACGGAAGACTTGAAAGCAAATATGAAGTTTACATTCAAAATATCAGGTATAAGTGTTAACAAAATGTTTATAAATTTTCAAACTATTATACTTCGTACTAAAATATTTTTTCTTTCACATCTGATCATCTAGAAAAGAGGATGTTAGAATAACACTATGGGCAGACACTGCAAGAACGTTTGATTTCCAAGCTTTAAAGCAGTTGGCACCACCAATAATTTCAGTTTTTACAAGCCTCAAAGTCAAACAATTTCAAGGTATCCAACTTCTTTTTCCTTCTTTCAATTATTCACGCTTCATCTCAAATAAAATAAAATCTAATTTGTCATTTATAAACGCGCAGAAAAAACTGTTCTAAAAGTAGCGTGTCGACATTTATTTTTATCAATCCGAATATACAAGAATTGGACACATACCAAGTGATGTATAATTTTTAATCCTTTTTATGCTAACATACATATTTGTTTCTCCTTTAACCGAAACTAACAACCTCTTTTTATAAAAATAAAATAAAAAATAAACATAGCTTTGGTGATTCTACACACGCTATTAAAATAGTGCCTCCTTCTGCAATTCAACCGATCAGACCTCAAGAATTAGAAACTGCTAAAAAGCTATCTATACAAGAGTTGAATGTTCTTGATATTAATGCACTAATTTCCATTTCCGCTTCAGCATGTTTCTTTGAATGTGAGTAATAGGATTGATATTGGGGTTGGTACTTGGATATTATGTTTTCGGAAGTTTGATTATACTCTCCCAACTTTCATGAAGAAGAAAAATTTATATAAGGACAAGACAATAATCAAGAAAAACCACATTCGTTCAGACTTGTTGCATATCAGATTTGTCCTCATCGTTTTTTTATTTTCAAATGAAGTTGGTACAATCCACTGTTGGTATCCAATTATCAAAAAGCGATGAGCACAAATTCAACTCGCAAAATAGTATGTCCCCGTACAAATCTGATACACGAAATGGTACATCCTCATCCAATCAAAAAGACTAGATTTAAACCTATAATTAAAGGATAGGTTGGCATACGTTTAAGCAATATGAGAAGAAGGCAAATACATCTTTTAATTTAACCTCACGTGTATGTCACCATGTTGTTTTACGCTCCTAAAGCCATTTTATTGAATATGAGTAATAGTATTGATATTGGGGCTAATCCTTGGACAATGTGTTTTCAAAAGTTTGATTATACTCTCCCAACTTTCATGAGGAACAAAAATTTGGATAAGAACAAGACTATAATCAAGAGTGAGAGAGGGTATCTCATGCCTTACTAGAGGAATACTGTTTGGGCCTAATTTAGCACACCCAGCACAAGGAAACAAAAGCCCATGTCAATTTTGGGCAACCACCAGTGTTCCTTTAAAAATTGGGCCAAGACACACACTCAGTCCAACAGACTGGAGGCCTAGAAAGGACGAGGCAAAATTAGACCCAGGCAGTATGGACTCAAATTATGATCGAGGGCCCAAATCCAAAGAAGCCCAGCCCGGGACCTACCAAACCACGAGGATAACTTGGACTTCGAAGAAACCCAAATTGGGCATGGCGTGGTCAAGTGGAAAAAGATAAAACAAAAAATCAGAGGCAGACCCACGTGACTATTTTTAAAAAAAAATTGAAAAGTTAATATTTTCAATTGGGTTGATAAAGAGTTGACAAGAGTAGGCGTAAAAGAAAAGGGACATCTCTGAATCTCTACCATCAGAAAATCAAAACCTCTTTATATATTCAGAGATATTGCTTCTGCTCCAAAAAAAGGCACCATCTTTCAATGGATACGCAGGCTATGCTCTCAAAAAAAAGATAAGTAGGAAACAGGGAGTTGTTCAAACTAGAAAATCAAACTAACCATCACAGTTTGAGCTCTTGTAGAGAGCAGTTAAATTGGAAGAAGGGTTAGGTTTTCTTTCAAGAAATACAGAGAAGTGATTGACCTTGGAGCTGACTATTGAGAGCTTATCTGCCAGAATCCCCTTTTCTTTGCATTTTTAATGAAAGATCTTTTGAGAAATTCTTGCCGCCCATTATTAAAAGAATTAGAAACCCCACTCCAGTATTTCCTATAAATATAAGAGAGGGTGAATAGAGCAAAAAAACTCAACTCAACAATCAATCAAACAACCAAAAAAATCAACCAAAGACAAAAACTCAAAATGATCACTTGATCTCTGAGAACCTTCAAACAAACCGGAGCAACCAAAAGCTCATTTAAGCCACAAAAAAAGCCAGCTGTAGACCAGAACTTCCAAGTTCAGACTTAGAGAAATAAGTCATTCAAAACGAGACTTCTCTCGTTACAAATTTGGTTCAGCAAAAGCCAAGACGAGCAGAGTTTGAGTTTTTTACAAACATGAAAACCTCAACAAATTTATGGAGAGCCCTGATGAAGCAGAACAAGTACTACAGTGCAGTTCCAGCTCAGTAAATCCTCAAATCCAGCCACTTATGCCCCTTTCAGACTGAAGAGGCTGCAATTCTGCTCGTTCAAAAAGCCTTCTAGGGCTTGAAATAGATTAAAGCTCTGCCAAACTCGAACTTTTGTATCGATTCACAGCTAAAGCCAAGCAGTTGAAGTTGTTGACAATCCAGTCTAGCACAGACATACACAGTCCAATCCGGATCGGAAGCTTCTATCCAGGCAGAAATGGAATTCCAACTATCTTTTGTCTTTCTAGAGTTGATTTTTCCCTTTCTGGTTTTGTAGAAGGCGGTTCTGCCTAAAACAGTCCACTTTATTATCATTTATTCTATCCAGAACTACCAATTTTGTACTGTGATAAATTGTGAAGTCCTCACCAATCTGAGGCAGGAAAAGAACTTACTTGGGAGATATTCCTCACCTAAATTCACAATCGCTTGTTTAGAAATCAGTAACTTGGGGCACAAGTTATCTATTTTTAAGAAGTCTAGTAGAATTTTTATTGCTAGCAGTGGCACGCTCGCACACTAAAAAAAGTTGACTTGTTGACCAGTCAATGGTTCTCAAGGCAATGGGAAACTTTACCCTTCCATCACAGGAGCAAACACAAAACGGGTAAACAAATACTCTTTGGTAAGTTTTTATAATTATTTGTTTTTTTTTAATTCTTTAATTTTTTTTTTTGGCAAACAATAAGAGAGATTTTATTGATATCGAATAGTAAGGTTTACATCTTTAGCTAAAGTATCAAATAGCTAATCAGTGCCTATCTTATCTCACCGGTGAGTACCCTTTACTCGAGATACAAAGGATGCAACCAAGTGTGCTGCATCATTGCATTATCGCTGCCCGAAAGTAAACTCTACTAAACCAAAAGAACTACATAAGTACCTAATATCATGAATTAACCCTTCTAAGGTAATATCAAGTGTGTCCTTGTCCTATAACATTTTAATAAGCTGTTGACAATCAGTTTCTACCATAACTTTGTCGACCCCTACATCCATCACCGCCATCATTGCTTCGAGAACTGTTTCAGCTTCCATCACGAGAGCAAATTCACATAGGATGTTACCAAATTCTCCTGTCATGAGTAGTAAGCCTAAGGAAGAATGAACCACTCATCCAACTTCACCGCACATGGTCTGCTACTGTCAGGCTCCGTCGCAATTAATTTTAATCAAGCTAGACTTGGGTTTTTGCAAGATAGAGATTGTGTTTGCACCTGGTTAGGTGGCCTGGGCTGTTTATTGGCCAGCGCCACATGTTTGTGCTGTGACTCATGAAACTCATGGACTTGTGCTTGCCAAAGCTTTATAGCTTCAATTGGACATACCTCATTTCCTTCAAAGATAGCCGCATTGTGGTTTTCTAGATTCTCCAAAGACCATATGCAATCATTTGCAAAACAGCATTTGCCTGGTCTTCTTTACCATATATTTGGATTAATTTCGTCCAGTAGTCATCAAAAGTAGCACTCCTAAGCTTTCTTGGCCCCTTCACTACCACAATAGCCACATACATCATCTTTATGGACATGCTTCTGCCCTAAGTTTTGTCGACGACCTCTTCTCCCCTACAAACGCGCCAAATGAAGGACTTGATTTTTGGGGACATATTCAGTTTCCAGATACTATTCCAAAGAGATGTGTGAGCCTCTGTGCTGCTCGATTCCCCGGCCCCTTTATTGCCCAACTCCGTAAGCCACCTTTTTTTAATGGATCAATAAACCCTTTAACCATTAATGGCAGCTCAGGATTCTAAGATTGTGTCTTTAAGGAATACGGTGTCGGCAGCCAAAGATCTTCCCTAACTCTCATGTGCTAATTCTCTAACGTACTCCTACCTCCAATACTCTTCGCCCCTACAAAATTCATTTCCATCCCCACGATGAACCACATACAGCTTCTGCCACCATAAACACCTTTCCCTCAAAATATTTTTCCTGTAACAATTGCATTAAGAGTGAACCTGAGGTTTTTAGTATCCACCAAGCTTGCTTTGCAAGTATAGCTAGATTAAAATTTACCAGATCGCGGAAACCCATGCTTCCATGTTTCTTTAGCCTCTTCATTGTTTTCCAAGCAACCCAATGATTCCCTTTAATGTCTTCGTTTTCTTTCCACCAATAATTTGCAATCTGTCTTTTAAGCTCGTTGCACAAACCAAATGGTAGCTTCAAGCATGAAAAGGCATGATTTGGCAATGCCATGGCCATGGCCACGACTTTGAGCATAATTTCCTTCGCTGCCACAGATAAATATTGTTATGCTTAACCTGTCAATTTTGTGGTAACCTTGTTGCATACTTCTTCAAATACGTTCTTCTTGGATGCACCAAAATATGCAATTATCCTCAGATACTTCCCAAATTCTTCCTTTTGCCTTACTTGTAATATTTCCTCCCGCTTAATACCCATCAAACAGTTATTACTAAAAAGTAAAGAACTCTTTGATAGATTAATAGTTTGTCCAGATCCCAATTCATATTGCTTTAGCAACTGACGGATTCGTACTGCCCCCTGCTCATTTGCCCTACAAAATAAAATAGAATCATCTACAAAGTTTATATGAGAGATACTTATACCATCGGGCGTGAGCTGGAATCCATATAACGTCTGCATCTCCTCATGCTTTTTAATCAATGCTAAAAAACCTTCAACGCAAACTGAAAACAAAAATGGTGATAATGGGTCTCCTTGTCAAATCCCCACTGGTAGGCTGAATATATCCAAAGGGTCCCCATTTATAAAGACACTATAGGATATTGATGAAACACAAGCCATTATCCATTGACAAAAGATATCAGCAAAGCCCAAGCTCTTCATCATTACTTCTAAAAAAGACCATTCCACTCGATTGTATGCTTTCACCATATCTAACTTGAGAGCCATCCAATATTTCCTTCCCCTTCCGCCTCTTCATAGAATGTAAAATTTCATGCACTACCAAGATATTCTCAGTGATCTGTCGGTTAGCCACAAAAGCATATTGATTGATGCTAATAACCTTGTTTACCACCCTTTCCAACCGATACGTTAAAACTTTGGAAATGATCTTGTAAGCCACATTACACAGAGAGATAGGACGCCACTGAGTCATATTCTGTGGACTAGCAATTTTTGGGATAAGTACAATTGAGTGTGATTGAGTTTCTGCATCAGCTTCCCTTAGTGAAAGAAACTCTTATCCGTACCAATAAGATCATATCCAACCTCATGCTAGTGATGTTGATAAAAACTACCTATAAATCTGTTTAGTCTCGGGGACTTCGTGGGGTGAATCTGCTTCATTGCCCAAACCACCTCATTCGCATCCAGAGGCTGTGTCCAAAGAAGATTGTCTTGTGCAGATATCCTCTCTTGAACACACCTCATTATCTCTGTAATTCTTGTAGGGTGGCTAGTAGTAAAGAGCTCTTTAAAGTAAGATACTGCAATGTGTTTAATATAAGCAAGACCTTCATGCCATGATCCGCTTGGGTCTTCCAATCCCCTTAATTTATTCCGTCGTCTCCATGCCACCATCTTGGCATGAAGGAACTTTTTATTCATATACTCTTCATTAAGTCATTGTACCATTGACTTAAGTTTCCAGTAAGCCTTTTCATCTTTTAATGCTCATTTAAGCTCTTTCTATTTCCGACAGACCTGTTCCACATTAAAGGATGGAGACTAGTAATCCTCGTGTAATTCTTTTGTAAGAGTTTCTATCTAAGTTCATGAATTAGCCCCATTTTTGCATCGCCATTAAAGAAGGCCTAGGTGCACCCATCGAATTTTCTCAAAAACTTGTGCTCCTCTAGAACCTGTGAATGATTTATGCAATCATTTTTTTTTACCACTTCTCTACACTTAGCACCATTCCCTTATCTGGGATCATAAATAAATTTATTTTTCTCGTACTGTACCACCGAGTTTGTTTGTAGAATAAGCATGCTATGATCGGACCCTACTACTAGTTGGTGAAGTACCTTCGCACTCGGGTAAAAATGAATCCATGTGTCGGTACATAGGCCCATGTTCAGTCTTTCCTAAATAAACCCGCCTTCCTTGCGATTTTGCCAAGTAAAAAGATACCAACATAGCCCAAATCCAACAAATTACTAACAACCACGAATGATCAAAAATCATGCAGGCTACTAATTGTCAGTTCATTCCCTCCATCTTTTTCCTTAATAGCCAGTATATCATTAAAATCCGTCATCAGTAAACATGGTTCACTACACTTACTAATACACTCCTACAAGATGCACCATTGATTCCTCCGGATACGAGCATCAGTACTAGCATAAATAGTTAAAAAAAACCTCCAAGTGCAATTAGATTCCATATTTTGAACCACCACTTCAATAAAGAAATTTGAATACTTGACCAATACTACATTATGACTCTCCTTCTAGAGGAAGAAAATGTCACCACTTAACCCCCTTGGTTCCACCACATGCATAAATTCCATGCCAAGTTGTCTTTTGAGAAAACTACAGTGATGCCCCTTATTTTTTGTCTCAAGAAGCACCGCCAACTTAGGAGTATGGAGCTGAACTTGCTCCTTAAGGCTTGAAATTGTCAGGTTACCTTCTATACCCTGACAGTTCCATACGATGGCCGTCATGGCTCACGTGAAGACCCGTTTAGGCCGGTCTCCACTACCTGAGTCAAAGAGTCACAAGTATATTGTCTCTGTTTTTCCACTGTTGCGTCATCCCCACCACTCCCCATCCTTATTGTACCCCTACTCTGCTTGTCACCCTCACACGTGCCATCCATTCATCCCCGCTTAAGGCCTTGTTTCCTTGTGCCCCCAGGGCTCTAGTTCTATATGCCCAATATAATTGACCCCAAGTTAAATGGGTCAGAGTCTTGAGTCAAGTTTCTCAGTACCTCTTCTCCCATGGTTATAGTAAGCAACTCAAGTTGACCGTTGTCAATCTGAATATTCGTATCCCCATCCATCTCTATCACCATAATCATGTTGATAGCATTCCAATCCTCCTCAGAAAATTTTAAGGATCTACGTGCCACCCTTGTATCGTCAATAGTGCCTGGCTTAGCCGAAGAAGAGGCAGTACATGATGTGATAGTCTAGGAGCCATCAACCCCCTCACCTTTACTTTTCTGACCAAGTTCCCAAGCCTGTTCTCTCATCAACCGCTAGCGTTCCTCCTTTTCTCACTGCTTTTGTATCCACTTCACAAGGCCCGAAGAGTTTAACACCGGTTACAAGGTGAAGTTGCAGTGTCCTCCAATTCCGCACCTTGCAGTTTCTAATGTTATTTTCTGACAGAACCCTCCATTCCTCAAGTGCGCCATCTTTCCTCTTCCTTTGCTTTACCTTTCCTCCTTTGACCACTGTTACTACACTCCTCACCAGTGTCGTCAGAGTTACCACTGTACTGTGGTCGTCTTCCTCCCGCGTTCAACGCCCAGCCTTAGAGGTTCGTCAAAGCCTCCAGACCTACAAATACTTTTTTTTCCTCCCTTAATGATTCCATATTTCTCCTGGTGTCGTCCCTAGCTGCGTATGCTCAACATTGGATGCCCCAAACACCCACAATGAGAACAATACTCCAGAAGATATTCGTATCGAAAATCCACCCATCTGGCCCGTTCCTCTAGAAATCCCATGAATATCCCTCCCATGAGCGGTAGCGATACATCCATCCTTATCTTGACCCATAAGAATCTTCCAATACAATCCCTCCCCCAAGATTGATCAACCTTTAGAACTTGCCCTGCCAGAGATTTGATTTTTCTAGCCACCATCGCCTTCATATTAAAGGGCGGGATGCCATCTATTTGCACTCAGAAAACCTTCATGGTCATGGGGACAATACGGGCGTCAACATCATGGCGCACTTCAGCCAGCAAGACTAGAGTCACGATAGGTCCATGGCTCCATGTCCAACACGCGATATTTATCGCTCTAATTCATAAAATTGACAAAAAAAAAAAAATGTCATTTCACCTATCTCCTTGATGGAGACTCCATCAGTTCCACTCCACAACCGAGTAAAAACCCCCAAAAAGCCTTCTCGATTCACAATCCTCGTGTTGAGGACGCTTGCAACCATCGTATAAGGAGATCCCAACAACAAATCATCAATTTCATCCTCCTCGAAGGTAACCCGAATTCGATCCTTTTCAAACAGATTGAGATGAGCCCCAAATCGTTTTTCTGGTTCCTCTATGCGTCGTTGAAAAGTCTGTTGTATCAGGCTTGGCTCAGTACTCTCTGCATGCCCTCAAAAGATCTTGCGCCATTGCCGTCACAGTCAAGAAAACCTAGAAAAAAGCTCTAGAAAACCCTAGAAGACATCCTTTTTCTCCTCGCGAGAAACCCTAGAAGACACATTAATTAGGACTAACTTATGTTGTTTGTTATTTGTTAGTCAACTGTTAGAGACAATTTCTAAAATACCCTTTAATTATTAACTCAAGCAAATTCTCTTTACTAATCGTACATGATAGAACCAACCTAGTACGCAAATTACTAAGATTATGAATATCATCATGTTTACGAACCTCAAAATTATATATAAAACTATGTAAACCATATATTCAAAGATTAGCTATTGCATTCGGAACACCAGAGAAGCTATGTGAATTGCCATTAATTGACCACAAGGACCCCACAATTATGTTAACTAAGAATGCATAAATGACAGTGGTCTCATGTCAAAGGTTCAGAAAAATGCCCAAATGGGAAATGGAAGTGCTTGGAAGTGTGCATCAAAATGCAAATCAAACTAAGTGCTTGTATTGCTTATTTGGGGTCATAAGTGATTTTTTTAAAATTTTGGGAAGTCCAGCCCGTTTGGTAAACTATGAGAAAATCACTTATTGTAAAAAATTGTTGTGAGAGAAAGTTTTAAGGGAAAGCAGCTAATGAGGTGCTTTCATATTCTGATTATGCGGGAATCAGTTTCGAAGAGGCGTTAGGTTTAATGATTATGCGTGAATCATTTTCTAATTGTGCAGGAATTAGTACCAACAACACTTTTAACAGAAAGTTTACCAAACGCCAAACTGCTTTATTTCACAGCTGATTTCTCTTATAGCAAATCTGATAGCGATTATTTTCACAGCACTGCAATGCCATACTGACTCTAACTCAGTATACCTAGCATATAATCTGATTTGACGAAGGAAAAAAAAAAAGAATTCCATCTTTGGGACAGAGCACGCACACAAATCAATTTATTTACTCGGTTTGAATCAAAAGTCAATCCTCCAAAATCTCAAGTCAACGGCTTCATTTGTGATCAAATATGAAAAATCCCAATCACCAATCACCAATCATCAATGCAAAAAAATTCAAGCACTCAGCAGTCACTCAAACAGAGTACTAGAAAAACCCAGAAATAAAAAAAACTTGAAAAAAAAAAGTGAAATTACTCTGGGGATGAGGAGTTCTTAAGCCCTTTTATTTATTTATTTTGTCAAATGGTAAAATAGGTGGGTTAAGTTGAGGTTTTTTCTTGTCTTAAAAATCATTTTACAAAAGGTAAATTTGTCTTTAAAACATTGAAAATAAAATAGGTGTGAAAATTGAATAAGGGCGTGGGAATACCCGCACTTGTTCTAATGTCTCTCCACCAACAAGGCTCATAAAAATTGAACCGAAAAAAAAAAGAAAAAAAAAAGAAGAAGTTCTGTGTAGAAATTTCCCGGTTTAATTATTCTAAACCCTAGGGTTTATCAGAACCACTTCAATTGAACTCTTTCTGAAAGAAATGTCTACAAGAGAAACAGGCTCTATGGCCGCTCTTATCGATTCACTGTCCACTAGCTTCAATCAAGTACCTCAAGCCGCTGTTCCAGCCGTCTTGGATTGCATTTTGTCTTCTTCTGGCTTATCTCCCTCCTCACTTTTTGACTCACTTCTTGATACTTTTCCCAAGCTCTCTGAGGTATGATTAATTTACTTAATCAAATACTCAGTTTCTGAAATGCTGCATTGCTATGTTGGCTTGTGGAGGAAATGCCAATTGAGTTAGATAAAGTCACTCTTTTGGGTTATAACGGAATGCTGTTCGTTTGAATTGGGAAAAATACCAGTTTCTAGAATGATTATTTGGGTTAGTTGAGGTGGTTTTTTGGTTATTTGTAAGTTAAGTGACATAATGCTTGAGTTTTTCGTAGTAAAATGCTGCATTACTATGTTTGTGGTACAGACAGAGCACTCTTTGTTTTCCTATCTTGAATAGTCAAGAAAATAATGTCGAATACCCAAGAAAGCACATAAGAAATTTAGACAAGTTGGGTGGCTTCATGGAAACTCAAGTCCTCGATTTGGCACACATTTTTGTAAATGATAATCTGATGATAGCCTTTCCACTTCATAAATACACTCATAGTAAATGCCACAAAAAGTTGGAAGACTCCAATAAAATATATACCCTACCCAGCTTTCTTGTTGAAAATTGCCAAGTTAAATATGTAAGGGGCTTCTTTTGTATTTAATGGGCTGATATGTCTGCAATTTGAGTAATACCGAGTTGCTAGAATGATTAATTTGGATTAGTTGAGGTGGGCTTTTGATTTAAATACATGAGATGAAATCATGAATGATTTCTTGAACTTCGTTGTTTATTTATTGTCCAGCTTGCTATTTTACTGAACTAGCGTGGTTGAATTTGAGCTAATGGTTAGTCAGGTTTGTTTATTTTGTATAGGATCTTAAGATACATGATGGGATGTTGGATTCCAATCACTGTAACTATCTGGCATCATTGGTTAGTGCACTTTGCCATCTATTAAAGAAATTTGGTAAGTCATGTCCCTAATTCCATCTCAGAAATGTTTTTATTTTCTTATACAATGGTTGGAGTTTTATATCAAATGGTTGTGAAAGGTGGCTTTAATGTCAGTTGGATTTTCACTATTGTTTATCTTTGGACCTATCCTAATCCTAACCCATTTCCCTACCCTTCCTCACCACTTGGGCTAACCCCAAGGGATTTTATTGTTTTTTGATGCAATTAAATTTGAGTTTGGTACAGTGATGTTCTGATTGGTTTCCACCATGTTGTGTGATAATGGAAATATATATAATCTTCTGATAAATTGTAGTACGGATCTTTGAAGTGCTTATTTGCTTGACCAAGTTTGATATTTGAAATACAAAACTTCATCCTGTGTGTTTCATCTAGATAGGTTTTAAAAAAAAAAAAAAAAAAAATTATACTCTTAAAATTTCTGACTACACGTAAACCTATTTTAATTGATACTGGTTAAGTATATTAACAAGCAAAGAGTAAACTACTTTCAATCCAGTAGTACGTTCAATTTCAACTAAACCACAAGTGGCCCCTTGTTCTTGAACTGCATGCAACTAAACCTAAAGTGTGCACTTTTTCATTGGAGATTAGGCAAGCGGGTGCCAGAATGTTGTCTTAATGCTCTGATCTTTCTGTTTCCCGATGTTGTAATTTTTATTTTATGGTTTCATTGCCAGCCCTTAATCATAATTTAATTTCTACTCAGTCGTCATTCTCGTTGCTAAGATATAGTGGGAGAGGCTCTTTACTGTTTATTTCAAAGTGTATAAGTATTGTGTTGTGGCTAAATATTCTATTCAATACTGTTGAATATATTTTCTCTGTAGGTTCTAATCATGATGCTTTGCAATCATTTATTTGGAGAAGTTTTCTTCCATTGATGAAGATAGCGCATATATTTGACCGCAAAATGCTTAACCAGGTAGACTTTTTAAAGCTTCTTGTTGTCAATTTGCTGTCCTTACGAAATTTCATCTTGTAACAAGCTGTTGCTTGCTGTGCATGCTGGTGTTGGTTTTGTGCAATTCTGGTACTAGGTTACAGAATCATTTATATGTGTTGTGATCGAGACAAACACCTGGGTAGTTGTGGAGGCAACCCTGGTGCCTTATTTTCTAAGAGTAGTTGCTAGTTCTATGGGTATGCTTCAAAATGAGGTACCAGATATCTTTCAGTGGGTGCTGGGATCTATTGACCTTGTAACTCATTTGGAGATGAGTGAAAAACACAGCCCGTCGCAATCTGGGTCACTTTCGCTGCAAATTTCATGCCACATTCTAACCTTAATCCTTGATGCTGCCCTTCATAGCATGAAAACAGCCGCATCCTCAGAATCAATGATTCCAAATGGGTGTTTTGATGCTCAAAATGTTGCTGGTAAATTGACTTGGGGTCTTTGTAGCTTGACTGAACGATTGCTTTTACAAAGTTTGGAACACCGGTCCTGTGCAACTGGCTTTCTCCTCCCAATAATTTTCAAAGCATTTTCTTCTTATTGCTCTTTTGAAATCTCAATACATGGGCAGACCCTTATACTTTCAAGGTAGTTACAAAAATTTCTTCCAACTGCATTAGTCTTTATTTGTCTTCCTAGTTTCACCAGCATTCTAGATATATTGTTTTGTATATGCATATATGGTTTTTTTTTTTATACGTATACATATTTTCTTTTATATATACATGTGCATACTCTTTTATGTATGTATATATCGTTTCAGCTGAATGTATGTGATTGTCTTCCAGGAACAGTTTCTTTAACAAAATTTGGAAGTGCTGTGGGCTTCTGTTTTCTCTTGGAACTGTGGAGAGAAGAGATGCTTATAGTGTACTGTCCCTGTATTTGTCTTTTTACTCTTGTACAGAAGAATGCGGAGATGTTGACACAAGTAATAAAGTGGAAGAATTTGATATAAGAGCTCAAAAAGAATTTTGGGACGAAATTAAAAAAGGCTTGGTATTTGCATTATCACTTTTTTCGATTATTATTTAGAATTCATTGATAAGCTCATTAATCTAGCAGTTCAAAATCATAATAATCTTTAATTATTTTTATTTTCTGCGTTTCACTGTTCAGGTTGATAAGGAGAGTTTAGTGAGGAAGCAGTCATTGCATATGTTCAAGACAGCACTACGGATAAATGAAGCAGGTCAATCGTCCCCTGTTTCAGAGGAGATGATATTACCTGAAATTCATTCAATGCCTCCTGGCATGACAAAGAGGGAACAGTGGGCTGATAAGGAAGCAAAGTCACTGGGTGTGGGGAAAATATGCAGCCAAGTTGGGTCTTGTCTGAACAGCCAGAAGTGGGAGGCATTTGTACTGCTATATGAAATGCTTGAAGAGTTTGGCACTCACTTGGTTGAAGCAGTGTGGAATTCCCAGGTGTGTTTAGATGGTTATCATGCTCTTCATGTCACCATGTACCTATTCTAACTTTCTCCAGATGAGATATGGTTATTACAGACTATATCAAATGTCTGTATGAGTATAACTTACTACTTATTTGGAAAAGTAAAATAATGGTTTGGCATTGATGAGGTCAGGTTACAATCTTATCAACATTTTGGATTACCCCATCTTATAACTAATTTTGTTTTTCAGGTATCTCTGTTGCTTCAATACTCCACCACACATCGTAATATTACAACCTCTGTCACTGGAGCAGTTCATCAAAGCCATATTGAAACCCCAGGCGAAATCTTTAACTGGTTAGCTATTTTGTGGGAACGGGGTTTTCGTCATGACAATCCTCAAGGTAATAGTGACTGGAATGCTCAACCATATAATCATTTTTAGTTTAATAGGAATGTTAGTTTACTCTAAATAACTTTTTCTGGTTTATTTGTAGAAACAAATTAATCTAGACATAATTCTCTTTTTTGTGTATGATGCAGTTAGGTGCTTGATCATGCAGTCATTTTTGGGCATTGATTGGAAGAATTATGGAACTCATACAAAATCAGTGCCTGTATCTTTTGTTCTGGGTCCATTGATGGAAGGGATAAATGACCCTGTGCACCACAAAGAATTTGGTTTGTTATCTTTTTGAGTTTGCATTTACAACTTAACTCAGCATATTTGACTTTTGTATCATATTATATGTCACTGCTTAGTCTTATAAGGTAATGGTTCATTATTTTATAGGTCATGCTTCTATGTTCAAATATCATACTTTTTGCAACGATTACTAATCTTCTATATCATGGTGGTGGATACATTATTATCTCATTTTGCATTCTTCCTGATATAATCCTTTAAGCAATGATATTGATTAAGAGTGTTATAATCCCACTAGGTTGACTTACTACTCTGTTGTTTCACTTATAGGTGTAAAAGGAATATACTCCTCAATGACAATTGAGGGTGCAGCTAGGTTTCTACACCAATATACAAGTTGCTTGAATGCGGGGTATGCTACAATCTGCTTGATGATTTTTCATCAATGAATATAGTGATAATAGAGAGCTACAGAAGAAGAGGTTTCTCATATGAAATCTAATTAGATTTTAGTTTGAGTTTTCTAGAATGTGTTCACTTGAACCTCTGAAGTAGGTTTCTTTGGGTAATTGCATTGTAATGTCAGCCTTATTCTCTGGTTTAATTGGCAGTGTTACATAGACAATTGAGTTTTTATATGCTAATATTTCCTCAACTGTAGTGCAAGTAAATAACATGATATGCAGGTTGTTTGTACTCACTTTAGGATGTAATAAATGCATGCATACCTACATAGTCACAGAGTTGTATATATGTATATATATATATATATATATATATATATATATATAATAGCGATTTATTTTCTTGTGAAAAATTGAAGGCCCCTTGGGGGGGAAGGAAGGCAAAAGTGATGTGGAACTGTGTTGTGGTAGCCATATTTTGCGTCATTTGGATGGAGTCTGGGTCATATGGGGGATGACGTGAAGGTGGTGTGGGAGGAAGTTCGATCCTGGTTGTCATCACAGGCTGCGGGACACCTGCTTTTAGGGATTTATCTTTCCTTTTCATAGGGTTAGATTGGAGAGCTGCTGCGAGATAGGATTGGGGTCTGTGACAATGGCTCTTTTCATTTCTTTAGAGCTGTGCTATGTTCTGTTCGGTTGGAGTGGTGGGATTTTGTTGTATTGCAGTGAAGTGGACATCTGGTCCACTGTTTTATTTAGTTGGGGTGGTGGAATTCTGTTCATCAGATTTGAACAAAAAGTTTCTTTAGAAATCAAAAAGTTTCATGCTGCAAATTTAGTGCCTTTTCTGTGGAAGTCTCTGTTGCTTTTTAATTGATTTCTGCTAATCTTGTTTGGGCTTATTACTTTTAAAAATGTGTACGCTATTCCTGATTGAACGTGTTTTTATATGTTTTGGTTTGTTACGTTTGATTCATATGTTGTAATAGTTCCTGCTTTTGTTAGGTGTTGCACTCTTATCATTTGTTTGTTTTTTTTCTTTTAAATTTTAGGCAAGTGGATTACGAGATCTTCCTTGGCACTGTCAGAATGTGATAATTAGTGTCCTTAATCCGTTGGAACAAAAATGTTTCGGAATATTTACATTTTCCTTATTGTTGTGTCTACCTTGTGCCGCCTTTCTTTTTTCTTGTTTGGATGACTTATTTATTCTGCAGCTGCTAGGTTGTACACTTCAGTTCTTCTGGTTTTTCTCTTGTACACTTTCCATGTACTGGGGTTTCACCTTTTACAAGATTTTATTTTATTTTTATCAAAAGTTAGTTTGCACATTATTGTTGGGGCTGGAAATTAATTGCATCATTCATTTATTACTTTTACAACTTGCACGACAGTGTTTTGCTCAGTTCAATTGCTGTCCTCTGAGAAATTTCTGTTGGGCTTAATGAGGTTGATATATGCTTTACTCTTTGTTACTTATGGTTGCAGGATGTGCGTTGCATTTTTGATCAATTTAGCATCTACTGCTAAGGTGCAATCATTTGGTAGAGCTGGATTGGTGTGCCTTGCTGAATGCATTTCTTCAACTGCTTGTCAAGTTATAGCAGATGATAATGAAAGTGAAGCACAGTGGTCTGAAGATGCAATTCCTGGCATGATCCAAGTGGGAAATTCCCCTCGCAATGACAAAGTTGTTTTGCTTGATGCTTTGAGATTTGTTATTGAGAGCAGCAAACAACATTTCAATCCTAATTATCGTCTTCGAGGTCTCTAATCACTAATCTGGTTAGATTATAATATATTGTCTTTTATATTGAATATTTGCATTGCAATGGTTATTTGTTAAAAGGCCAGAGCATAACTGATCGGACATCTTCATGGCTCCAGTTTGTGAAAAAGTCCTGGATTCTGCTGCTTCAGTGGTGTGTGCATGTGATGTGCCTCTTGATATACTTATGCACTTCATTTCAACATTTCCATGGGAATTCACTGGCTTTGGTGGTATGCTTTATTGTGCTCACTTTTTATTCCAGTATTTTCTATTTATCTGTGAAATAGTGAAATTACTTATGCATTTTATGCATGTGTGTCAGACACATACACAATTACATGTATGTGCGAGTAAATGCCATATTCTTACTTATTATACATATGTATATACATGGCAATGTTCTCGTTCCAGACTCTGTGGCAACATCTGTGTTCTGGACCATTGATCAATTTGATTCTTGTCCAGATTCAGTCTGATAACGTAAGCATTTTTCCAGCAAGACAAGTCTAGTAAGAGAACATTACCCTGTACATATATTATATTCATACATCATAGATGAGTACATGAAGATACATATACTGGCATGCATTCAAGATCCGTGTGGTCCTTAATATATATTTTGTTGGTACTGAATATGTGATACTGATCCATAAACTTTGCCACATTAATTAATAAGAAAGAAAGAAAGTGTGAGTAGTCATAAAGTTACCATCAATGGATATTGAGACTTGATGTATGCAATCTTGTGAGACGTTTACACTCCTCTCTCTCTCTCTCTCTCTCTCTTCCCCCTCTCCCCCTCCCCCCCCACCCCAATTTCTAGGTTCCTTAAGACTTAAACTACAAGAATGGCTTATGGGGTGTGGGAAGAAGCATTGTAGTGCCAACTGCTTCAGTACTGAAATGAAGCTTCTTAAGAGTATTCATGACTTCCCCAATAGGTTTACAAGTCGTCACATGGTTGATGATTCAATCACTTTTGATGATGAAGACTTGGATGCATGGGAATTTGAAGCGAAGCGGTGGGCAAGAGTGCTTTTTCTTGCATGCAAGGAGGAATATCAATTGATACCTATACTGATGGTAAGACTTTTTCTGTGTTCAAATTGTGATTTGCTGTATGTTCATCCTTTGTCTTCCAGTTTTGGTCAGTATATTTTGACAAACCAAATTTGGTACATTTATCCTACTGTCAGGTATTGATGTGGAAGTATTGCTGTGGAAGTACCCTTTATGATTTTTCCCAGGATGAGGTTTTGACTTTATGTTTTTTCTGATGCATTCAGTTTATTCAAAATCATGGTCATGAGCTCTGCCAAGAAAACAATAAGTTGGACCAAATAACTGTGAAGTTTCTCATCCTCACCTTGAGCTTGGTTCTGGAGCTCCAGATGATGCAAGAAAGAGTTGATGAGTATCGTTCTAAAGTTAGAGGCAAATCAGAATTTCATGTGCTTGAATCAATTGATCAGTTTGGTCATGCAGATGCTCTTAATTTATGTCAAAAGTTTACCAACGTTTTTATTTTTATAATGGTATGGAGACCAAATTGCACCAAGCTTATAATTTTTTTTCCTCTATAATATGCTTCTCCTTTAACTTGTCACTGTCTTCTGTTTGTCTTGCTTGCAGGAAGAGTTGGTCTCTTTTGCAAACTTGTCTTGTTCCATATTCTCATATACTGATACCATTAAGATGGCAGATGCGATCCTTCCTGGTTCTGTGAGAGGAAAACTTGGAGGTCCTAGTCAACGCCGGTTATCATCTTCAACCACCACTCCGGTGTTGCAAGCAGTATGATTCTGTGTCCTACTACTTACCTTTGGTTTACTTAAAAATTTGAAATGCAGTGGATCATCTGCAAACAAAGGCACATTGTGTGCATTCTATTTTCATTTAAAATGCCTAATTGTTATGTACTTCTTCATCTGAAAAGGTGGGTGCAGTTCTGTGTTAGTACGACTAGACTAGTTAATATTTTTATAGGTTCCTGCATGGTGGAGTTAAAGAATGATCCTCTTTTTCCCCTCGCTTATCATCTTTATCTCAATACTGGTGACTTCAAGTGTTTACAGTTTATCTTAGTCAACAATGTTTTGTTGTTCATGCACCTTCTGATGCATCTTTTTGTAGTAATTATTCTTGTGTATTCCATTTTTCATGCTTTTGTTTCTGCTCTTGCATCTTTTTTGGTGATTAATTTACCCTTCATGGGAGTTTCACATTTTAGATTATAATATCAAAGAAATATTTATTACTTTGTTTTTCCCGTTCACCAAAGCATTCACGCATTTTTTTGAATATGTGCATTTTTATCTTGTGAGCTTTCACTAACCATTAAGTTGCCTTCTCATTAATGATAGTGGTTTTACCGAAGCACATCTTATTGTTGCTGATTTTTCTTTTCCTGTCTTCCTTCTGTTGTAGATAATGTCCATCAAGGCTCTTGCAACTATCTCATCATGGTGTGCACAATTTAAAAGCCACGTATCACTTGACCTTGCCTATAATTTTTTGTGGGAATTCTATTGGAAAACTGTTTCCTCTCCAGCTTGTAATTCAGAGGTATGTTGTAGATTGTGTTATATGAAGAATCAGTTATAAAGACTTTCAGTTTTTCATGAGCTATTTTTAGTGGCTTATCTGTATGCTCCAAAGCAGACTGGAGCTGAAATATGTCTTGCAGCATATGAAGCATTAGCTCCTGCCCTCACAGCACTAGCGTCTGTTTTTTCTCCTCAAGCTTTGGGTCTGGTCAAGAAATATGACAGCTTGTTGTTATCATCAATTGGAAAACCTCTGTTAGATTCCTTGGTTCTTTCTTTTCTTCAGAACATAAATAATCTCCTTGCAGTTGGAGTATTTGTACGGACTCGACGTGCAGTTTTAATGAATTGGAAGGTGAGGAATCTTAATTTCCTAGCAACACATTGTCAAAGATTTTGATAAGATTTTTGTCTTATTAGTGCATTTCATACCATATGGAACATTGAAATTTTGTAAATAATACAGCCAAATGTGGCCTTGTTATTTTCTAATAAGTCGCTGAGTCTTTTATTATTTCTGTTTCTCTGCTCTAAACTTCTAATACATCAAATATTATTTTCCATCATTCCTAATTTTCTCTTGCATTTCAGTGCTGGTACTTGTCATTTGTGTAAAGGTGAATTTATTCTGTCTATGGATATTTAACTCAATACAAGATTTTAACTGGTTTGCTGTGACTGATGCAGTGGATGTGCCTAGAATCCCTACTTTCAATTCCTAGCTATGCTTTTAAAAATGGGCTTCATCTGGAGGACTATAGCTTCTTCTTCTCAGGTGCTGCTCTCAGATGGATTTTTACTGATCTTCTTGAGAGGTACGAAATGAGAAGAGTTCAATGGTACCGCTTTCGTTATGGTTTCTTCCCATTAGAGATCTAATTTTTGTTGGGTTTTCTTTTGGTGGTTGGGAAGAGGGCTGTTATCTAGCATCTGTCTTGTACAAACAAATTCAGCAGTTTGTGCATAAATCGTTTGATTTATTTTATTAATAATTAGTGTTTATATTAATTCAATGGGGCAATATATTATTCTAGAACAGGTGGATAGCTCAAGATCTCTTTGAATCACTTTTCTCATTTAAATATATATATATATATATATATTTATAAGAAACAAATTTCACTAAACAGCTAAAATCCGCAATACAAAACTGAGTGAACCAGAGTGAGGTCCACCAACGAAATAATACAGCCATCATAACAAAGCAAACACAACCTCCTACAATGTAATACACCTCTATCCAACCACTGCTCCCCAATCTAATAAATTTACAAAAAAAGAAAGATCCCTAAAGGCTGGAGAAAGAGTAGCCCATAAGCATGCCCAAACATTTGCTGTTGCCTGGTGTCTAAATGTTTTTTTGTAGTAGTAAAATTAAAGGAAAAGAAAGATCTCTCTTTGCATCGCTTCTCTGAATACTGGAGAAATATACTTTAGATACTCTCTTGTGTGCTGTCCGAATATGGTTTTGTTGTAATAATAATGGCTATTGCTGATGGAGATTTTATGTATTCCTTTTTGACCCACCACCTTTCTTCTATATAAATTTGCAGCCTTGAGAACGCTGGGGAAGGTTCTGTTTTACCAATGCTCAGATCAGTCCGATTAGTTTTGGGCCTATTTGCCGAGGGAAAGTCTGGTTTACTTGTCTCCTTATGTGATGGGGTGGATGCCCAGGTTTGTTTCCAAACTCTTAGAATTGTGCTTGTGGATGCTCTGTGTCATGGTAGGGTAGCATGTGGTTGTGATACCAGCTGAATGACAGCCTGGATATATTTCTGTGGAATTTCACTCGTCAATTACCATTTAACTATTAATACTTTCCAGTCCCATTGTGAACCACTTTCCCTTTTTGGCATCCTAATTTAGGTGCTGATCCTTTTACATATTGTGTATAAAACTTTTGTAGGCCATATTGTGGCCTATGAGAGAGCTCATTAATTTGGAAGGGATTTTCTGAGGGGAAAGAAATGTTTAGAGTGTTTCTGTTTAGACAAATGTCTAAGAACACCCAGCTAACTTCTTTTATCATGAAACGTCAAATTTACCCTTTAATTTTTATTTTTATTTTAAAACTTACAAGAAAACAAAAAAGAACATAGAATCCCAGCAGCTCCTTCCTCCTCCTCCCCCCACTGCCGGAAACTCCACCACCACTGCGAACCTCTCTCTCTTTCTCTCTCTCTCCTCTCTTCTCCACTTTCTCATTCTCTTTCTCGTTTCCGAGAGAGAGAGAGAGAGAGAGAGAGAGAGAGAGAGAGAGAGCAGTTAGGCAGTGGTGGTGGGAGAGGAAGGAGGATTTGGGCTAGGTTTGTCTAAACTTTTTTTATATAAAGTTTTTGCTGGGACTGTGTACTAAGTTTCGTTAAGGATAATACTGGGGTTTATGGTGTTAAA
Source organism: Prunus dulcis (assembly GCF_902201215.1). Lineage (NCBI taxonomy): Eukaryota > Viridiplantae > Streptophyta > Magnoliopsida > Rosales > Rosaceae > Prunus > Prunus dulcis. Next base: position 5,659,257 of record NC_047654.1, read on the forward strand.
AATATTGTGGGGTGAGGTTCAAATACAAAACTCAATGTTTAAATTTGTTTTTGTATGTTGCTATTTAGTTTTCAACTGATTTTGGAAAACTACTTGGGCTTTGAAAGTTACACCTTTATGAGAAAAGAATTGCATAAAAATTACTTCATGCCTGCTGTATCTCTTGGAGTGGTATAATTGCATATATGTTCCAGTCATTTAATGTCCTTGTAACTTTGTTGGTACTTAATTCAGTGTAAACGTCATTGTGAAGGGAATTGTTGATGGGGGTACTGGGGGAATCTTAGATTGAGATTTGACCCGTTAATTTAGTTCTATTAACCTGGGGACAAAGATAAGCTTTCAAGCCTAGGGCATAAGCTAATCATGTGTGAAGCTGATATTTTTGTTCCATTGGTGTCAAATGGTAGAACGAGTCCCTGGAGGACTGAGGGTGGTTTTATTGTTTGTCTGTGTTCTTGCTTTCTTTGTGTTGAAATGCCCTTTATCTCTCTTTCTCTCTCTCTCTCTCTCTCTCTCTCTCTCTCTCTCCAAGGCAAAAATGATCCTCTTAAGAGATTATGAAGTAATGGAATGTTTATAAGTCACCAGTACCATTTTATAGCATTTTCTTTAGATTATGTTTTGTTGAAGTGAAATAGCTAAACTTTCATTTGACTCTTGGTTAATTCAGATGATGTGGCAGTTGGTTCAGTCTTCTTGGATATTGCACGTCAGTTGCAACAAGCGGAAGGTTGCACCTATTGCAGCCCTTTTGTCTTCTGTTCTGCATTCATCCCTATTTAGTGATGAGAGCATGCATATAACTGACGGTGCACCTGGGCCTCTGAAGTGGGTGTGTGCTCTCTCTCTCTCTCTCTCTCTCTCTCTCTCTCTCTCTCTCTATCTATCTATCTATCCATCCAACTATGTACATATATTGTTAGATATATATGTACGTGTTTACATATATAAACCATTCTCTAATGAGGTGTTTAAATAAGTGTGTTAAACTAAAACTTAACTTTTGATCCCAAATAATATATCGATGGGGTTGAAGATGAATCTGGCACAGCTTTTTCACACAGCTTTGTAGCCCTTAGATGTTTTATCATCTAAAGGTTGAAAGTGCATCTGACACAAAACAAAAATTTCTTTATTATTATTTTATTGGTAACATTAAACACACTGCCTGAGGCGTGTTTAATTTTCTTCAGATAATTTGTGCAGTCACCTTCTCCTTTGTAGTTAATCCTTTCTCTCTCCCCGTCTCTCACCATGTTTTTCTTTCACCTTCCTCCCTGTTAAAAATCTGGCATGTTCTTTGTCTACTATAGATAAGAATCAATATCAGGAACCTATTCTGACTAGTAGGATGATCTGATTTTTTAAATGAAGAGTTGGAGAGTGCACTGGGGGAACTTTTAAATGAAAAGAAAATGTGCAGGTGGCAAGAAAAGACACCCACACACCGGCATCTCTCTGTGTGTCTGTCTGAGTCTTTCTCGCTTTGGTCTAAGCCCTTCCGGCCACCACCAAATTCAATTATGTGCTCGCTAACCATATGTCCCCTCTCTGACATTTCTTATCAAATTGAAATATCTTGTAATTTCCTTTAAATCTGACATCAAACTTAAGCTTTGCAGATATGGAAACTTTAAAATTTTAGAAACCCATTTTTTTTCCTTTCTAGAAACTGTATGACATTCCTTATCAAATTATACTTAATTCTTTTAGAAACCCATTCTTTAATTTCCTTTCTTCTCTTTTCCAGAAACAAATGCTTCCTTTCTTTTACATCTTAGTCCAGAACATGTATCCCTAAATTACACTTGTCCAAATGACTGTGACCGCAAATGAGAAAAACGAAGAAAAATCAATTAATTAAGAACCATGGGAAGACAGAGAAGATAGAGGGAGAATTGAAGTGAAATTTGAAATCTTTTGTTTTGATTGGCCTGTACATAATATTGATCAATGAGATTTGATAGCCATATCTAATGAGTTTCGGTGAGGAAGAAAGTGAAGGAACTGAGAAGGTTATAGGTAGGAAGAAAATAGTATGAGAGAGAGAAGAGGGCTAAGTGAAGGAACTAAACACATCTTGTACAGTTTGTCTAGTGTTCCAAATATAATAATAAAGAAAATTTATGTTTTGTGTCAAATGCATTTTCAACTCTTAGATGATAAAACGTATATGGTTTAAGAATGTTTCTAAAACTGTGTCGAAAACTGTCCCTTGAACATGACCCTACACATGAAAATGTACTCTTGCCAAATTGTGAATCTGGTCCAGATTTACAGTTTGGCAAGGGAAAATTCCCCTATGATGGCTGTATATTTATGTATCGTGTGTGCGCATGTTGAGTCACACTTATGTTGTTTCTGTTGATTACGAGTGTACAAGGTTATTGATCCTGTCTTGATAAGTATAATGTTTTGAGCATCATCTTTTTTTGTTGGTCATAAGAGCATCATCTTTTAAGGGGGAAGACTCACAATGATTCAGGCTGTGTTGTGTAGTATTCCGATTTACTACATGTCCCTTTTCAGGATTCTCATTGGAGTAGCCAATAGAATCGAGAAGCTTATGAGGGATTTCTTGTGGGAAGGTTTGGATGGGAAAAAAAACCCACGCTGTGAGTTGGGAGGTTGTGGGCAAGGCAAAATTCTGTGGAGGGTTAGGGGTGGGTTCGTTGAGGGCTAGGAGTGCGGCTTTGCGGGCAAAATGGCTTTGGCGGTTTCCTAACGAACCTCATGCTCTTTGGCATAAAGTGATCAGAAGTATTTATGGAATGGATATAAATGGGTGGGATGCTAAACCTGCGACTCGGGGATCTTGTCGCAGCCCTTGGAGGGACATTTCTAGCGGCTATAATTTGTTTCTTCAAGGCTGTGTTTTCGTGGTAGGTTGTGGAGTTAGGGTCAGATTTTGGGAGGATGACTGGAGCCGGGGTAGTGTTTTGAAAGAGGTGTTTCCAAGACTCTTCAATTTGTCCAGGAAGCAAAACCACAATATTTCCTCTTTTACGGGCTCGGATGGGTTCCCTCTCAGTTGGGATTTTGGTTTCAGGAGGAATCTCAATGAATTGGAGATAACGGAGGTGGCTAGATTGTTGGATTTATTGGAGGGTGTGAGGTTGATCACTTCCAGACTGGATAAGAGAAGATGGAAGCTTGACCCCTCTGGTCTATTCACCTGTCATTCTCTCTGTTCTCATATTCAGAATTGTGGTGAGGGGGAGATCTTCTCCCCGTACACTCAAATTTGGAAGGCCAAGACTCCTCCGAAAGTTAAGATCTTTGTGTGGCAAGCGGTGTTGGGAAAACTAAATACAGGTGATACATTAAAGAGATGTTGTCCCTATTTGTGCATTAGCCCTCACTGGTGTGCTCTATGTAATAAGGCAGGGGAGAGCGTGGACCATCTCCTTCTTCATTGCCCTTTCTCTCTAAAGTTGTGGGAAACACTATTGAAGGAAGTTAACACGGTGTTGGTAATACCAGAAGGCTGCTTTGAACTTTTTTCCGTCAGAATTGATGCTTTGGGAAGGGGAAAGAAAGCCAAAATTCTCTGGGGTAGTCTGATGCAGGCAGTGGTTTGGAACCTATGGCTGGAACGTAACAGGAGAATCTTTGAGGATTATAAAGGAGTGGGAGTGGCAGAGTTATGGGATAGAGTGAAGTTTTGGGCTGCCCTTTGGGTATCAACTTCCCTTGCTTTTAAGGATGTACCCTATCCTACAATTATGTGCAATCTGCTGGCCGTAGTATCTTAAGGGGTTGTTTTATGTTTGGTTGTTTAGTTATGTGTTGAGTGGCCTTGTGTCTGTTTCACCGGCTAGTGTTTTTTCTTTTTATCTGCGTTCTAAATGCCCTTGTTTTGATGCTTACAAATTTGAATAAAAATGTTTCTATTCAAAAAAAAGAGCATCATCTTTTAACATATTTTTTTCTGACAGTTTGTTGAGAAAATTCTTGAGGAAGGCACAAAAAGTCCCCGTACAATTCGTCTTTCTGCATTACACTTAACAGGGCTGTGTCTATCATATCCTAGGATTATAAAGTACTATGTGAAGGAGCTGAAGCTGCTGTCACTACATGGTTCTGGTGAGTTACACCTCATATAAACTTCTCTTTGTCAAAAAAAACGTTACACATCTCATATGATAAGGTGTGTTGATATTTATATTGTTTTCCATTGTCATAGAATATGATTTGTAAAATGATTTTTTTTCCCCAGTTGCATTTGATGAGGACTTTGAAGGTGAATTAGCTGACAATCATGACACAAGGACTGAAGTTTCTTTATTGGCAAAAGGCCCTGATACTGAGCTGACCAAAGTAGGCTACATAGTAATTGAATTTAATGTTGGTAATATATTGTGGCAATGAAGACGTATCATCTACCTTTGACAAGGGAATAACTTCATTGATATTCATATGTAGCTTTGGGGCATTTTCAATAGTAGAAGCTAGTTTTGGTTATCATAGAATTTTTAGCTTCACATAACTAGGAAACTTCAATATAAGTCGGCTCTCCATTTAGAAGCAACTTGCTTGTCGTAGGTAGTTTGTTTTAATATTCTTTTTTAACTGGGTCATGTTGTTGACCTGGACCTTTGAAGGAAATCATATACAAGTATGATAAGTCTGCATGAGATATTGTTCTATTTGCTTGGACCTTACTTGAACTTCATTTTTTTTTTTTTAATCACAACATAAAGAGACCTTATTCTGGTTCAGATTGATTTCAGGCATTTTTAATCTCTCCAGGTTACCTTTTAGGGAGTTTTGAAGTTTGTAGTCTAAATATTTTCTGGAATCTATTCTCAGGAATTTATCAACACAGAATTGTATGCACGTGCCTCTGTTGCTGTTCTGTTTTCCAAGCTAGCAGACTTGTCCGATTTGGTGGGATCACCAAATGAAAATGAAGATTGCCATGCAGCTTTGGAATCTGGAAAAATATTTTTGCTTGAGCTTCTAGATTCTGCGGTATTCATTTTGTTAATATGTTTTCCATGTCTTCTAATTTATAGCTTTCCCATGTATTTTGTGTTTAATAGAACTTTCTTTCAAAAAAAAAAAAAAACCTTATGCTAATGAAATAATATTTTCTTGCAGTTGCAGCCTTCAGTTTTTTTTATTCCTGTAAAGGCATCTGCTTTTTTTTTTTTTTTGTCTTAAATACCTTTTGGATTGCGTTCATTGCTTATCATGTGTTTTCTGTTTCGCTTCTTATCCTTTCCTGTGTCCTAAAAGATACAGCAGGTTGACCTACCAGCATAGTTGGACTCTTATCTTCCCAAAAAATTTAATTGCTTGCTCCACTGAGTCCACTCTGTTACACTTTTGCTGTCACAGTTTGTTAATTTGATTATTTAAGCTTGCCTACTATTTGGTTTCGCTTGTAAGGGTTGCGGTTAGGTATGGTTTTCGTGTACTTTAATTCCCAAATAAGGTCTACATATTTATTAGGACCTTTAGTTGCTGGACCCACACAATTTCCACATAAAATGATTTGACACTGGAATCCTCTCTCTCTCTCTCTCTCTCTCTCTCTCTCTCTCTCTCAACTCCTATGATTAAATATATCATTCAGTCAATCATGTCGTTGTTGCTAGCTTGTATGATTTTTATTGTTACAGACTTCCAGTTACATTACATGCAGTGCATTCTCCATAAAAAAAGTTTAGGTGCATATTACTTTTGTTTAACAGAATGGCTAAAGGTTGTAAAAATGGTGTGCTGATGTTGATCATTTGCAAATGTAGGTAAACGACAAGGATCTTGCAAAGGAGCTGTACAAGAAGTACAGTGCAGTGAGTATCCTTTCCCTTTAAATTGTTGAGAATAGGGACCTCAGCTGAAACTACTGAGCCAGGGCAATTGTTTTAAGTTGAAGATAGATTTAGAATGGGATTTCTGTGAATGACTAGTGCAAGATGTCATTGAGAAAATAATAATGTGAACACAATCTGCAACTGTTTGTTTTGTGTAAAATCTTCTAAACCTACTGTAGAAGATGCTTGAATGAATAATTAGACATGTCAACATTGTGCTTATTCAATAAGAATATAGGTTATGGATGGTTGGATGGTGTTTATAACCTCTCTGTTTGTTATGTTTCCTTATTCTTTTTCTTTATTTTTGTTTATCTTAACAGATCCACAGGCGTAAGGTACGTGCGTGGCAAATGATATGTATTTTGTCACGTTTCGTCTGTCAAGATATAGTTTCGGAAGTTGCACACTGTTTGCACTTATCCCTCTATGTAAGTAAACGTTGTCTCATATCATTGCTCTGTGATAGGGACTACAACATTATAATTGTTTTTGTAATGGTTGTCCCCTCAAGTGGAGAGGGTTTCCTCTGTGATAGTGTTCACTTTTATTGCTTCTATAATTGTACAGTTATGATGGTACACATCTGTTATTTTTAAATTAATTACTTGTAAATTTAATGCAGAGGAACAACTTACCTGCAGTTCGTCAATACTTGGAAACATTCGCAATTAATATGTACTTGAAGTTCCCACCATTGGTAAGGCTTTCTTTAGTGGTTTTACATTGCAAAAACAACCTCTTTCACTTTCATAATAATTGTGAAGGAGAGGGAGCGGAGTATGTGTGTTTAGTTTTGTTAATCAAGGGCTTTAAGGATGTTTATTTCCACATGCAATGTGACTTGTTGTTTCTCGGATAGCAAAATGGTTTTCTATAAATTGACGTGTAACTGAAAGTGGACTTTGCAAGCTACATGCACAAGGCTGTAGAGAAACTGAAAGTGGACTTTACAAGCCACATGCACAAGCCTGTAGAGGAAAAGGCTTCTGCATTAAGCAAATACTTACTTATTTGGTTCAGCTCAGGTCATAGTTATGTGTTGACTGTTAATAGCAGTGCAAGAGAAAAAGGATTAACAATCGGCTTAGGATGGTTTATCTGATGCTTTTGCTGTCTCGATTTTACTTGGTATGGTGCTTAAGTTTATTGCTCTATTCTGAAGGGGACTTGTACACCTTTTTTTTCCTTGTTATTTAAGACACATCTTCTGTGCCACTTGGTTTTTATTACAGTATATTTTCCCTTGGGTTTTTAATAAAATATTAGCACTTGTGGACTCTATGCTCTTTTTATATTTTCTACTAGATATATATATATATATATATATATATATATATATATATATATATATATATATACAGTCCGGCTCACCTAAGGACCTCAAAATGAGGCCCTGTAAGGTCCTCTTTAATAAAAGCCCTTAGATTAATCTAACGGCATATATAGTTAATAATCTTAACCCTCACTAATGCTCCTCTTTTTACTCAAACAAACCCTTCCCAGCAATCTTCTCCTCCTCATCCTCTTTTCAGCCTCATTGAACATACGTAGGCATAACCAACCTTTTCAAAGGCAACTTCTTGCTGTTGCTTAACTTGATTTCAAATTGGTTCTTTGAAAAAAAAATTTTCAGAAAATTTTGTCTCTTAAATATCCAATGGGTTGATTTCGATTGAATCCATCTTTGAGTTTCGCATCCAAAAGGTTCATATAGCCGTGGTTCTTAATGAATATGGTGGAACCACAAGGGTATGCCCTTTATTCATCTTGAATTTAATTCCTGATTCTTGAACACTAAGGGGGGCACACCCTTATGCATCCAAATTTTTTGCATTAGAAAGCTACACAATCAAAGAAAGAACATCCAAATTGTTTTCTGATGACTAATACCAATTTTCTGAAGAAGAAAAAAATTCAAAGAACAAATTTGAAATCAAATTAATCAACAGACTCAGGAAGAAGTTGCCTTTGAAAAGCTTGGTTCAACGAGACTGAAAAAGAGGGTCAAACCCTAAAAAGGGCGAGAGAGAAGAGGATGAGGAGGAGAAGATTGGTGGGGAGGAAGGAGACAAAAGCGTTGAACATGTATTCCTTTTTCATTTTCTTTTTCTTTTTGCAAATTAAAAGAGATTGTTTAAATAAAAAGAGGAGCATGAGTGAGGGTTAAGATTATTAAGTATATGTGCCCTTAGATTAATTTTAGGGCTTTTATTAAAGAGGACCTCACATGACCTCATTTTTACGTCCTTAGGTGAGCGGGACTGTATATACATATGTATCTTATCAGTTGTCATCATGATAATACCATAACATGTTTTTCCTAGCTATCTTGGAGCTCACATATTGGAGGTCTGATGTTTAGAGTAAAAAAAAAATATGGTTAATGGGAATCTTGGTGGTCTATGCACCTATTTTAGGTGTAGGAGCAAAACAATAATTAGGCTAATTATTTGCTACAGCAGGGTTTATTTATTTTCATTAGTTACTTGTACTTGTGGGATTTTTGTTTACCTTATAACCAAAAAAAAAAAAAAGGATTGCTGAGATATGGAGGCTACCCATTGTAATTGAACCTTAGTTGTGCCTGTTGATATTGGAATATGAGAATAAACTTAAAAGTTGTCTTGACCTTTTTTCTTTGTTTGTGGTCGTCAAGTTGTCTTGAGTTTTTGCTTTCAGTTTCCTACTTTTTTCTCCATGTCCAGTATTAATGCTTGGTTAAAGATTGCTTTTCTGATGATAATAATGAAATGAAAACCTAGGTCAACATATGCCAAGGTTTCGACAATGATTTATTTTGGCATATGTTGGGCAGTTCAGATTTCACACCCACACTATACTTGGGTGGTGTACAGCTGGAACGAGAAAAATGGAATGTGTACGTTTGTACCTAATTTGCTGAAAAAGTCACAGTTTACTGAAAAGTAAACAGTCCAAAGTAACCAGGCTTGGGTTTGCGATAAGCAGGTAGTTAATTAACTGGTTAATCATGTGGTTAGACTTGGATTGGCTTTTTCTTTTGAATGGTGTTGTCCAAAATGCAGCCTGGAAGTCATGAATTGATAGTGTTAAGCATGAGTACTATGTTTGTGGAGTTAGGATCCAGAACCTTAACTCAAGGATGAGGTCTTTCAAGGCTGTTGGGATTCTTGATTTTTGTCTTCCATAAGTTTTTGAACAAGCTTTTGGGATTTAAAAAATCGAAGAACCACACTTATTAATTCCTACATTATTGCTGGATTGCAGGTTGGGGAGCAACTAGTTCCTGTGTTAAGAAATTATGAGATGCGGCCTCAGGTATATATTCTTTTGGAGTCGTTATGAGTTTATGACCTTTCTTCTCAATCTCTTTTTCTTGCGGTTTTCTGATATTCTTAATGGTTGAAAAGTGCTACCTTTAGTTCCTCTTGGAATCTTAATATTTAGGAGCAGGAGATATATTATAAGGGAACACTATTTCTTAAGAACTACATTTTTCATGATACCTACTGAAGAGCTTCTCGGGATTGCAGTTGCCTGTCGACCACATACACATAATGTTTCTTGTAGACATAATTTAGAATCTCCCTTTTATGCAAATTCAAGTTGTTGAAAATTATAGAATATTTGCTCTAAGCTAGGACAAAAGACATCTAGACTGAAAATAAAGAAAAGAAATATCATAAACTCATAAATTGAGCAGAAATTCATAGTTCATGGGCTCTCATTCCACTTGATCGTTGTTAGTGCACGTATCCAATTCTCACTAAGAAGAGTTAACTTTTCTTTAATTCCTTGTATTTGGGTACATATAGATAGAACATTACATTTCCATTGACATGACATTGGTTCTATTAGCAGTTTATAGCTTTATTTTGAGAATTTTACTTTTTACATATACTCTCCCCTTAGGGTAATATCCTTTGATGTATGGTAGATCTCTATTCTACTAATTATTAGACATTAAATGCAGGCGCTCTCTTCTTATGTATTTATAGCAGCCAATGTCATACTCCATGCATCTCAAGCTGTTCAATACAAGCATTTGAATGAATTACTTCCTCCCATAGTTCCACTTTTAACCTCACATCACCACAGCTTGCGTGGTTTTGCCCAGGTTGGCTGATTCAAAGTTGATGAATACTGAATCCTTTCTATTCTTTCTATTCTGTGTGTAATGCCTTTTCATTTATTGTGAGTTGATTCACTTTGCAGTTACTGGTTTACCAAGTTCTTTGCAAATTTTTTCCTCCATTAGACTCTAAAGCCTCTGAAACTATGACTTTAGAGAAGAGGTGCTTTGAAGATTTGAAATCCTACCTGGAAAAGAACTCTGATTGTATGCGGTATGACATCTCAACATGATTTTCCGCACTAAAGTGTACTTCACCTTCTTTCTTATTATTTCATTGTGATAAAACAGGCAATACAAATAATCTATTCCAAACATTTTATCTAGCAAAAAAGTTGAAACATCTATCTCCTAAGCTAGCTTTTCTCAATAATTGATACTAGTCTGTAGTTATGTCTGATGTGCAATTTCATCAATTAACCTGGCAGTGGTGGCAGTGACGGCAGTGGCTGCTGTTATGTGCCTACGTTATATGTTTGGGGTAATGTTTGGAATGATTAAACGTGTTGAAAATAGGGTATCAAATAAACCTTGTCAAGTTTTGTTTCCTTGTCATTACAAAAACTTCAAATAAACTATTGGTCCAAGTTTGCTTACTCAAAACATAACTTGTTAATTGATTATAAATCTGGGATACTCATGGGGAGTTTGTGGGTCCAATACTTGTTTTCGGGGTATAATGACATTGAATTTGCTGCGAGATTGTTTTTTGTTGATAATAGTAATTTGTTAAAAAGAGAACAGAAAATTCCAGTTATACAAAAAATATACAATGCTAATCATGAAGAGAAATAATCTATAAAATCCAGAAAAGAGGTGAAAGAAAAACTGAAGAACTATGCATCCATGCAAGCAAAAACCTAAAAAAGGATGCCTTGATCTCCATAACGGAATTGTCCATACCTTCAAAAGTACGTGTCTTTCCCTCCGAATATACCACAGGAAGCCTAAAGGGGCAGCCTTCCAAAGAGCACCTTCACTTTTTTCACAAATTTACCATTACAAGAATTCAAAACGTCAATTATTCCAAATATGATATTTAGATCTTTTCATATTACTTCATTAAATTGGAAGAATAATCCTGTTTAAAATTTTTATCTGTTTTTTCTTTTGTTGTTTTGGTCAGTAAAAGCCAGCAATGCTGTTTGAGTGTAACTTTGATCGGTCATTAAAAGACAAACTGTTTTCTAAGAAATAATTTTTTCAAATGCAAATGTAATGAAAATGTAAATTCAATATACAATCCTAGTCCCATTCCTCTATGAACTTAAATCATATTTCAACAGCTATTTTTATTTGAACGCCACGTACACACTTAGCAACTAAAAATAGTAGAGAAGGTAGTCAATCAACTTCAATGCAAAACATATGTACAAATGTATGTGTTTTGCTTGCGATCAAGCATAACTTAAATAAACAGACTTTTGTTTGTGCCTCTTATACATATGATTATAGTGAGATCTGACATTAATTTGATCTGTTTTCATTTCAGCTTACGAGCATCAATGGGAGGATATCTTGATGCCTACAGTCCGAATAGCTCTGCCACTCCTGCGGGGATTTTTGTTAACCGGGTTGAGGTGGGTCTTTGGTTCGTGATAGTTAAGTTATAATATGTTTGGCATTAAGTAATACTTTTAGCATAGCAGTTCTTATCAACTTCCCTTTACTTTTGCATTTCTATCTTTTCCTCTTTTAAAAGTATTTTTCAATTGAAATAAGTAACAATGAAACCTTCTGGGAAGAGAAACACGAATCTAAAGCATAATCAAATATGAGATATCGACTCAAAATATGAAGCAAGAAGAGAACACATATCTTCTTTCCATATAGAATAAGATGCTTTCATTTTCATGTAGAAAACAACACAAGCTGTCTCCTCACAGTTATTGTCAGTTCAAGCTGTGTGTATAATCGTTATGTTTGCTAGTCAGTATTTGTTTCTGCTTGAGGGGTATCTGAATCAAATCTTCTTTTGTTGTATTAAAGGAACTCGAGTTTGAATGTGTACCAATGTCCTTTATGGAGCAAGTGCTCAACTTCTTAAATGTAAGTATATTTTCATTATCTCGTGAAGTTTTCTTCTATGTTCGGTAACTCAGATTCCAGTATTGCAGGATGCTAGAGAAGAACTTCGGAGTTCAATGGCAAAAGATGCCGTGACTATTAAGAATGAAAGCCTAAGATCTGATGAAGATGAAAACTGTACAAAAATACTGTCTAATGCTAAGGAAGGAAAATTGCATACCCAGCTGCCTAAAGATATTTCACTGGATTTTCAAAAAAAGATTACCCTCTCTAAACGTGAGAAGCAAGACAAGGCTGTTAATTCCTTCTTGGGCGACCAGGAAACTTACAAACAACTCGTGGGTATGTACAAACTTGGACGGATAGCTTATAAGGTGCTAATTGTTTTGTGAAAAGTCAAAATTTTAATGGAAAATGCCTACTTATCTCAACTTTTTCTCCCGATCCACATGGCACATGTTATAACCACATCACATAATTATACTAAGAAAGGGACAATGCTAGAGAACCCAATGTGAAGATGGCACATAGGTTTGGAAACTGTACAGATATTGTGTTCCATAGCACTGTCCATCTATCTTAAAAGGCTTTGCTAGAAAAAATTTAAATTAATTTAATCTCATGTGCAATACAACAGAAATCGAGAAGGACGATAAGCTTCTTGCTCAGGTGCTGCAGTCTAGAAGTCTGGCAGCGGAGGGAGAGAGAGCAAGCAGACAGCATCTTATCCTTGTAGCATCTCTGCTTGATCGCATACCTAACCTTGCTGGCCTGGCACGAACTTGTGAGGTGTGTGATGGGGACTAAAAAGGCCATTTTCCCACTCTTCTGCTTGTTGTATTATGTGTACAGTTTTTCAGATCAGTTTCTCATACATCAATGTTCTTGCCAGGTATTCAAGGCATCAAGTTTGGTCGTTGCAGATGCTAACATAGTACATGACAAACAGTTCCAACTCATCAGGTTTGTTGATAATTCTGTACCATCCATTTGTAACTTACATTATATATATATATACCTATACACATACGGAGTCTTCGTGTTTTTCTTTTTTGGTTTTTTTGTGTTTTGGTGATCTCTGGAGTTTAAAATGGCTTGAAATCTAGTCTGGTACTGTAAACTGGAAAATGGTATGTTTGGTAAACTCAGGGTTTAGTAACACCTGAGATGTGGAGCATGATCCTTCATCAGTAACCCCCCAAAAAATTCCAAAATAATGTTAATTGTTCGCTAAAGTTCTCCTTCTAACCTGGAGGTTCCCAATGGTGGTACATCTGTACTGTCCCCCACATTACTTTGCAAAACAAAATTTTCCACTCTGGTGGTCCACTTGGTGGCACAATATATGGATTTCTGGTGGGCAATAAACTAGATGTTTCTTGAAACTTTGGTTTATTTTTAAGTAAGATTACGGTCGCTGACCAATCTTGAGATATGGGGCTCATATAGAGATGTTGTCCAATAATTGTAACCTTCTAGATCCTCATTTAAGAATTATCCACTATCTAATATATATTATATAAATGTATATCTTGCCAATTAGGTTCTGTTTGTCTACTATTTTTGTTATGAGACACAAACTGATCTCCCTCTCATCTGATACAGTATGGTATATTTTGGTTATTAGTTTACCCAATAAAACTTTTGTGTGTTCTATTTTTCAAATGAATGTCTTAGTAAATTAATTCCTCAATTTTTTTCCCCAGTGTGACCGCAGAAAAGTGGGTTCCTATGATCGAAGTCCCAGTGGATAGTTTGAAGGTTTTCCTTGAGAGAAAGAAACGAGAAGGCTTCTCAATTTTGGGACTAGAGCAAACTGCAAATAGCATACCTCTGGACCAGCATATCTTTCCTAAAAAGACGGTGTGTTACTCTGTGAACCCAGTCCTTCATTTTAATTTGCTGACTGTCATTGCATTGCATTTGGGAAAGTCCAGTTCACCATATTGCAATGCATGATATATATAATCTTTTTCTTTTTTTTCTTCTGTGTATATACAATATCATTGTGGTGCTTGTATACCTTTAACCTGAAAAAAAAATTGTAGAGAACATAGTTGCCGCATTCTGGATGTTACAAGTAACCATAGTGTCCATAATTGGATATTACAAGTAACCATAGTGTATATAATTTCCCAAAAGCTATTTGTTCTTTCTATTGTTATTCTTTTCTTCTTCTCAGTTGCATTGTAATATCGAGGGTCGTGGCAGCTATTTATTCAATGGAATTTGTAAAAGGTGTTTCGTTTCCATCATGAGACATTGTTGCATTACTCATTTGCATCCATTGGACAGGTACTGGTCCTTGGGCGTGAAAAGGAAGGTATACCGGTGGATATCATACATGTTCTGGATGCTTGCCTTGAGATTCCACAGTTGGGAGTTGTTAGATCTCTTAACGTTCATGTCAGCGGCGCCATTGCTCTGTGGGAGTATACTCGACAGCAGAGATCCCAATAGGTTTTTGTTTCTAAAAGCCATACGTGTTCTGTTTGGTTATACACAAGGAAAACCTGTTCAACCCAAGACGTGAGCAGCTTTTAACAGTCAATTTTGCAACACAGAATTCAGAGGCAGTTGTCTCATTGTCAACAAAAAAATGTTGTTCATGGGAAGAAAAAAGGAATTCAAAGACGGGATGTAAAGGGGGGACAAATTAGCATGGAAAATGGTCAAGACCTGCTTATATTTTGAGTGGTTTAGAATGGGAGGAATGTGGTGTGTTAAAACGCATGAATCTGTAGCTCTTCGGCTGCTCACTTTGTACCAAATTTTTCTGCCATGGAGGATTCCATGAGGTTCTTTACACCCTTAAGTGAATCCTGAAAAATCATTACTTAGTTTATTGTGGATTCTTATATCCTCTAAATTGTTGTACGATATTCGGAACTTGGGATTCCGTCACAGCTTCTCGTCCTAATTTTACTGTCATAATGAAAAAAAACGATAATATTCTTGTTAAGGAAAGAGCGATGAGCCAAAAAGCAGATCACTGGCTTGTTTACAAGAAAAAATGGTCTTTGTAAAAATAAATAAATTACATAGGTTGTTAACTTAAAGTTTCACTTTCGTTTTGTAGATGAGTACATCTTGGAAAAAAACTCCTCGTTGCTTTTGCACCTGAAAGGATTTGAGTTTAGATTGAATTTTCAAACTAATTAGCAAATGTGACTCTTATAACAACATAAATAATGATCTAAAAACCAAATAAATATAATTAAAGTTTTCAATTACCTTCAAGCTTTTTCTAACAGCTTTTATTTTGTTACTGGTAGTAGAGCCAGTACGCTTCTTTCTTGTCTTCCTGTCTTTCTTAGCTTGTGAACTTGTTAAAAATCCAAACATGTCTGGGATTTTCCAGTTGCCAAAGCAGATTGGAGCTTTTGAAATCTTATTTGGCTTTCTTCTGACAGCAACAATCTAACTACAACAACTTTACCGGTCAATCTGTAAAGACTATAACATAAAGTAACCTTTTCTTAATAAACTTTTTAATAGTCATTGCTGATCATGGCCTCTCTTTAATTCACATCTAAGCCCAAGTTCTTTTGATAAGCTAAGTGCATGTTTGGTAACTCTATTTTTGCTTTTGTTTTAGGGTAATCTGTTGAATTGCCCTTGAACTTGTACATAACTCTCAATTTACCCCATAACCTTTTTTTTTAGCGAGTTAAAGACTCGAATTAAATTTTATTATCAATATTCCTTCCACCATCAAAATTCGAACATTTCATCAATTAATCTGTCATTCAACTCACGTTTACTCTCTTTTGAAGGTTATTTTGGTCATTCAGAGCGGGTTCTTCATTGTCAACCTCACCAGGCTTTTCGATGTATTCCTTGGGTCTTCATCGATTTGGCAGCCTCAGCCTTGCAGAGACCACCACCATAGCAGCTTGCCAGTAACAACAGATTCTGTCAAAACTCACCAAGATGAGTTTGCTGATGAGAATATCAATTCAAACATAAAAAAATTCACAAACCAGATGGGGCTTCCTCAGCATAAAAATATAAAGCAAGTTACGGTGGAGATGATGGGTTCTACTTTGCTTGGTCTCCATCTGAGCTTCCCATGCTTCGTGAAGGTAACATTGGAGCTGCCAAGCTTGCTCTTGAGAAGAATGGGTTTGCTTCTTTTTTTTTTCTTTCTGTTTTGTTTTGTTATTGCGATTTTTATTGGTCGGCGAGGCTGCTTTCCTGCTTCATCTATCCTTTAGCAATAACCACAACTTGTGCAGTAGGTACTATATTCCAGCAACAAAAGCTAGCCCAGGCAGGAAGTGGCGTCAGCTGTTGCGGTTTGAATTTTTTTTACCAACGTTTAAAAAAATTGAATGCTAGCGCTATAGTAGCCGCCAACGGTTTCTACAAAAAGCCAAAGCTCGAGGATTTCCATGAATGATTGGTAGCATCGACTGCATGCACTGGCAATGGAAGAATTACCCAACTGCTTGGCAATGAGATTATGGAAATAGAAAAGAGCAGAAAAATATCATCCTTGAAGCCGTTGCTGGATTTGATACATGGATTTGGCACACCTTCTTCGGAGTTGCCGGATCTCAAAACGACTTGAACGTCCTGGGTCAATCCCCCGTGTTCAATGATGTTTTGAGAGGTGAAGCCCTGAATATCATCTATGAAATCAACAATACCGTCTACCATAATGGGTATTATCTAACTGACAGCATCTACCCCAGGTGGATCACATTTATGAAATCAATTCTACATCCCCGATCCCAGAAGCAAAAATTATTTGCTACATATCAAGAGGGTTACAATAAAGATGTGTAGAGGTGCTTTGGTATCCTCCAAGCCCAGTGGGCTATTATTAGGGGCGCAGAACGTCTGTTTGATGAGGAGGTGCTGAGGAGCATAATGATGACATGCATCATCCTCCATAACATGATTGTGGAGGATGAGTATGATTACGATGCTGCAGACGTGTACGAACCGGATCCCATGAACACGGCCTTGACACGAATTTAGGAAAAACCCATGGGGCCAAATGGAGAACCAGTGCAGCATGAACCGTTGGTTAGGGACGGTAGTTTCATGCCCCGTATGATTGATCGATACACGGAAATGCAATCGTCGTATATTCATGAATGACGTCAAGTTGACTTCATGGAGCATTTATGGGCGATGAAAGGTAATGAAGGTAAATGAAGTGAAGTGAAGATGTTTTATTTATTTATTATGTTTATGTTGTATTTTTAGTTATACTTTTTTTTTTTAATGCTTTGGTTGTGGTTTGTTTATTTTTTATGCTTTGGTTGTGGTTTGCTTTTTATGTATGGAATGTTTTGAATAAAAATGTATTTTATTGAATGTTTTCTTTATTCGCTACAAGAAAATCAATACAACTAATAAAATAAAAAACATGAATTACAACTACTTTTTTAGGCAAATAGAGATGACACGTGGCGCAATTTTAGAGGGCGAAAATTTTATCTGAAATTTGAAATTCATCTGAAATTTGAAATTTATTTGAAATTTAAAACCGAAAATCTTATCCGAATGACCAAAATAACCCTCAAAAGGGCGCTGAATGACCAAAATAACCCTCAAAAGAGAGTCAACGTGAGTCTAATGGACGGATTAATGGATGAAATGTTTGAATTTTGACATTGGGGGAACATTGATGATAAAATTTAATTCGAGCCCTTAATTCCCTAAAAAAAAAAAAGGTCAGGAGGTCAATTGAGAGTTATGTACAAGTTTACGGGGCAATTCAAGAGATTAACCTTTGTTTTATCTTTTATAATGTTTTTATAATATATTAAACGAGGTTAGAAGGAAAAGGGAGATAGAGAGCTATATGTAACATCCCGACCCAACTTTACAATTAATTTAATTTAATTAATTGCAAAATTACAATTTTGCCCCTTGGGGGTAGGGTTATTTTGATCACTTTTAATCCGATAGGAATTTGGGGGAATGAATGGCACTATTGCGTAGAGCACGTCGATACGAATTTTAAACACGTAGTGGGCTCAAATCGGAGTTTTAACGAAGAAGTTAAGATTAACATAAGTGCATCATCCTCTCAATGAGCTCTAGCTGTCTATCCAGGTGATTTGGATCAATTTTGGGTTTTTGAAGCTCGATCCACTAGTTGTCCTGATCATGTAGGTATAGGTATTGATAGGTGTTTTGAGAAATTTCATGTTGCCGGAATTTTCTCAAGACACCCACGCGCTGCAGGTGCGTGGGCCATATTTGGGTCGCCCATATGGTCCTGAAATGATCCACTTGTTGTCCCGAGCACGACAGTATGCTCGGATTCTAATTTGGATATCATTTGATGATCAGTCGAATTTACGCACATTAGGCGTTATCCTGGTTCGATATGTTCGGACCCTCAGATCGGCTCCACATACAAAGATGTTGATCTATGTTCCTCTAGGATTGTGTAGGAATTCACGGATCGGGAATCGGGGTCCCAGATGCTCCGAATCACTGATTCAAAGATTATGTAAAACTGTGACTGTCCTATCGTGCGATCGCGAGTGATCCGACAGTTTGTTCTGGACCAAACTTGCAAGACGTGTTTAGTGAACTTTGTTGAACCTGTAGGAACTGTCAGGTAAGAAATCGGAGGTCGAGGGCCCGATTGAAAAAAAAAGGAGAATTTGACCAACTGTTGACCACGTGTCTTTTGGGACCGTCTCATCCTTTGTGAAGGTACTAGAGTGGTTGTAGGACCTTTCCAAGGTTGTGTGTACACGTTAAGTTTCCAAGAATTATGGGTTTGCGTGTATATTTTACTTGTGGCCTTACAGCACCGGATAGTATTACTGGCGTTGTTTGCCAATGATAAATATGTGGGATTTGAATGGTGTTTATGGCATATTGTTGAAAACTTGGATTTGTTTTGATGCTGTGATATTGGGTGTAGTAGTGATATTGGTGGAAAATTGATTTGTTTGGTAATGGATAATTGGTTAATGAGGTTATAAAAGCGCCCGTATCAAGGCATGAACTCCGAGCCCAAGCTTGTGTAGGGGAAACTTCTACTTATTTCTATTCCGTTGAACTTCCTTTTCGTTTGTAACTAAATTTCGTAGATATGCTATGTTATCCTCCACAGGTTCTTGACTGAAGTCCGCACGCTTCCTTAGTCGAAAGAGAACTCCGGACTTTGTTCCCGAGGTCGAACGATGGAAGAGGGGTGAGTACCTGCAAAAGTCCTGTGGGGACCAAATCTCATTTGACGTAGCTTACCCATATGCCACAACCAAAAGACGTGGGATGATCGAGCTTCCCTCCCACTAGAGAAGTGCGGAACGAGGATGACGCAAATCACTCATCTGATCCCACTACAACTCATCTGACCCACTACCATGAAGTGGGGGACGAGATGCGCAAGGCTAGGAAAGCATGGCCAAACCCAAGAACTCGAAACGCTATAAAAACCTGGCTAGACCTCCAGCCAAAGGGGACAAAAATTGAATTAAACACTAAGAGTACGCTGTACAAATACTGACTTGAGTGTCAGAGTGACTTTTGCAGGTACTCACCCCTCTTCCATCTTTCGACCTCGGGAACAAAGTCCGGAGTTTTCTTTCGACCAAGGAAGCGTGCGGACTTCAGTGAAGAACCTGTGGAGGTATTTCTTCTTGAAAGAAATCCTGCTCCAACAGTTGGCGCCGTCTATGGGAATCTCGCAAAGTTGATCATAAATATGACTGAACCTGCACAGGGAACTCCAAACACTTCCATCCCGGGGAATGCGACGTCCACTCCCCGAACTGGAAGCGTAAGGTCCAACTCCCAGGATGGGGAACCAAGCCTTGCTGTTATCCAATTGAGGGAAATCATGAAAGAGCTGCGTGAAACGAGAAAGGTAGCGGAGAAAGCTCTGGAGAAGGCGCAGAACACTGCTCGCCATGAGGGCCCAAAATAGGGCAAGAGGAAGCAGAGACATGAGATCTCTGAGGGAGACACCTCCAGAGCGTCCGGGACAAGGCCATGGCAGAAGATCAAGACAAAGATCGCGCATGAAATGGCGAAGAGGGCAAAGAACACTGATTTGCGCAATCAGATCGTTCGGGACAAGGCCATGGCAGAAGATTAAGACAAAGATCGCGATCTTCATGAAATGGCGAAGAGGGCAAAGAACACTGATTTGCGCAATCAGATCGAGAAGATTGTCAGAGGGTACAAGCCGCAAACACCCGCAGAACTAGCTTTGGAGGCGGCGAAACGAATTTGCAAGTCGCCATTCACGGAAGACATCCTGAAAGCCAAGAAGCCAGTTAAGTTCACCCAACCTAAGTTTAAGCTGTTCGAGGGTACTACCGATCCCATTGAGCATATCTACCATTTCCAACAACAAATGGTGCTCGAAGGAGATGACGAGGCCCTGTTATGTTAGTTGTTCCCCTCAAGCTTGTCAGGATCGGCCCTGATCTGGTTTAGACAGCTGAAACCAAGGTCTATTGGCGGTTTCACCCAACTATGTGAAATGTTCATATCTCAGTACATTTGCAATCAAAAGAGGAGAAAAGATGTCATGATCCTATTTAGTACAAAGCAAAGTACTGGAGAAAGCCTTAAAGACTACTTGAGGTGTTTTACGGAGGAAATGTCTACTCTTGAGGAGTGCGATTCTCATACTGCTTCATTGGCATTTCGCGAGGGGGTCATACCTGGAACAAAGATGCACAGGTCTCTAGTGAAGACCCCACCGGTGGATATGAGGGAAGTAATGGCCCGAGCGGATGGAATCATCAGACTAGAAGAAGAAGAGCTCACCCAGTCAAAACGAGCCATTTCCACCATTGTGATCCCAAAGCCTCCATCGAAGAAAAAGGTGGAGATGAAGCGATATTCCTTGAGACAAGAGCCTAGTAACGGACCTAGGCAAAGCCGACCCTTCACCAGGCTCACGGTGAGTTTAGCCAAACTTTTTCACGAGAACAAGGGCAAAGATATATTTCGAACGCCGTCTGCGATCCGCGAATCCCCAGAAAAGCGAGACAGGAACAAGATGTGCGCCCATCATAACGACTTTGGACATACTACTGATGAGTGTCGAAGTCTCAGGTACCAGGTAGAGGCAATGTTGAGAAAAGGAATGTTATCCCAGTACCGCACTGAACCTGAGAATAGGGCAAATGAATAGGGTCGGTCAAAAACAATGACCAGCAATATCGTAAATGAAGAACTGCTGGAGATCAACACCATCCACGGTCGACCGAATCCCGTGGAAGGAAAAGAGGCTCGATCCCGATTCGAAAAAAGACGAGCCGAAAAGGTGAAACGCATAAACAGGATCGCATCTGCTTCTGAATCTGCCAAAGCCTTGGAGAAGATTAAAGTCATCTCATTCACGCAGAAAGATATGGAGGAAATTGAGTTCCCTCACAACGACGCGTTAGTGGTGACCCTCTGCGTTGCCAATTCGATGGTAAAAAGAGTGATGTTGATGGGGGAAGTAGCGCAGACGTGTTATTCTGGAGCACCTTCAAAAGAATGAAGCTGGATGAAAAGGAGATTCAGCCAAACCCAACACCAATCTACGCGTTTGAAGGGACAAAAGCTCAACCGATTGGAGACGTGACTCCACCGGTTATTGCCGTAGGTAAGACCCTATTTGTTACTTTCGTAGTTGTAGACGCGCCGAGCACGTATAACGCTATAATGAGAAGAAACTGGATTCATCGAATGGATGGAGAAGCATCGACACGTTGCCAGGTGATGAGGTGCATGTCTGAAGATGGGAGAACCATAATCGATATCAAGGGGGATCAAGTGGAGGCCAGACGATGCTACAACATAGCAACTAACCTTAAGGCTGCAACTCCGCAGCAGGGCGAGGATTTATAGCAATTAATAGAGGACCCACCAGAACAAGAGGAAGAGGATAACTCAGAGCTTCCGACGATCGAACCACTCAAGGAAGAAGTTCTGGATCCCTCTTACCCTGATAGAAAAGTGTTGGTGGGCTCCCTCCTATCTAAAGATGAGGTAGACCAACTAATGGAGTTATTAAGAGAGAATAAGGATGTGTTCACATGGTCACATAAAGACATGCCGGGGATCGACCCGGAGATCGCGTGTCATCGGCTGAACGCTGATCCAAACCACCCCCGTATCAACAGAAGCAGAGGAGGTTCGCACCTCAGCGAAACCAAATTATTAGCGATGAAGTGGACCGATTACTTGAGACAGGATTCATTCGAGAAGTATAGTGTCCGACCTGGGTCTCGAATGTCGTGGTAGTAAGTAAAAAGGATGGGAGATGGCGTGTGTGCGTAGACTACATTAACCTGAATAAGGCGTGCCCAAAAGACTGTTATCCGATACCAAAGATCGATCAAATGGTAGATGGCACCGCCGGGTATGAACTTCTCTCATTCCTGGACGCCTATTCGGGGTATAATCAAATCCCAATGGCAATTGAGGACTAGGAAAAGACGGCATTCGTCACCGAGCGAGGCTTGTATTGTTACACAGTGATGCCATTCGGGCTGAAGAACGCAGGGTTGACGTATCAAAGATTAGTGAACAAGATGTTCAAAAGCCAGATCGGCAAAATGATGGAGGTTTATATCGACGACATGGTCGTCAAGAGCCAGGAAAAATCCCAACATATCAAGCACCTGGAAGAAGTCTTTAACATACTAAGGAGGTATCGCATGCGACTTAACCCAAAGAAGTGTGCATTCGGTGTTTCATCGGGGCAATTCTTGGGCAAATAATGAACAAGCGAGGCATCGAGCACAATCCATCGAAGGTGGAGGCGCTGCGGGATATGCCTGATCCAAGAACGCCTAGAGATGTGCAGGTTCTGACTGGGCGAATAGCGGCTCTCAGCCGATTCATTTCAAGATCGTCGGATCGTTGTAAGCCATTCTTCCAGGCAATTCGAAATAAGGATAGAAGCATATGGGGCCCGGAACAAAGAGAAGCCTTTGAGCAGCTGAAGAAGTACCTCGCCAGTCCCCTGACCCTGACTATTCCAAAGCAAGGTGAACCTTTGTACCTATACATGGCTGTCACTAAAATTGCTATAAGTGCTGTACTGCTAAGGGAGGAAAATTCAATCCAGCAACCCATATTTTATGTGAGCAAGAGCTTAATTGAGGCCGAGAAAATATATACACTGGCTGAGAAACTCGTTTTAGCTTTAGTGACGGGCAAGCGGAAACTTCGCCAATACTTCGAGGCACACACGATCATAGTATTGACGACCCAACCAATCAGAGCGGTCATGTCAAAGCCTGACCTCTCAGGAAGAGTTACAAAGTGGGCCATCGAGCTCGGAGCATTCGACATTAGATATCAACCTCAGACAGCCCAGAAGGGTCAAGTATTTCTTAGTAGAATGCTATCCACCTGACAAACAACAGGAAAATCACGATGAAGTCAAGGAAGCAACAAACCTGGACAAGGCCCAATGGGAATTGTATGTAGACGGATCATCTAATCAGGCAGGAGCCGGAGTAGGAATCGTCCTCTCGTGGAGTATTCTGTCTGATTAGACTTCCCCGCTTCAAACAATGTGGCGGAATACGAAGCCCTAGTGTTGGGACTCCAACTAGCAAGGACACTGAAGGTGGGACGCTTAGTTGTCCATAGCGACTCTCGCCTCATAGTCGGCCAGATAACTAATGAATACGCGACTAAGGATGAACGAATGGGGGCATATCAAGAGAAATGAACGTTCAAAAAATAGAGTTCGAACAGATACCAAGAGAAATGAACGTTCAAGTAGATCGCTTGGCCCACGCCGCATCAACATCGGTGGAAGACATGAGGGTCTCCCCGGTGGAACTCTTATCGAGCCCCAGTATACCAACTGGTCCTTGAGTTATGCGGATTGATGTCGAAGAAGAAACGTGGATGACTCCAATCATGAACTATCTCACAAAGGGAACCCAACCCAATGACCCAATCGAGGCAAAGAAATTACGAATAAAGGCTGCAAGGTATGCCATTATAGATGACACACTTTTTCGTAAGTCTTTTTCATGGCCATATCTCAGATGCCTCGATCCACGTGAAGCCGAATGGGCGCTAAAAGAAATACACCAAGGGAGGTGTGGGAACCACACGGGTAGGAGGAGCTTAGCCCACAAAGCGCTGACCCATGGATATTTTTGGCCTTACATGGCCCGCGATGCAGAACAATTTTCACAAAAATACGACAAATGTCAAAGGCATGCACCCCTTATTAGACAACCAGCCGAGGAACTTAATCCTGTTGTAGGGCCTTGGCCATTCGCCCGCTGAGGGAAGGACATCATGAGACCACTTCCCACCGCAGTGGGGGGGGGGGGTAAGAAGTTCGTCCTTTTGGCCACTGACTACTTCACCAAATGGGTGGAGGCCGAGGCTTACAAGACAGTGACCCAAACAGATGTGGTAAGATTCGTATGGCCACTACTATAAAAAGTGAAAAAGACGACCAGAAAACAATGACGGTCTAAGTGAAAACCGTTGTGGTTTTTAAAAAGACGACGGTTCTAAAAACACCGTCGTGTAATTCCACCTTAGACAACTAAAAAATGGAGATTCAAATGGCTGTTCAAAAACAACGACGTACCTAATTAAACAACCGACGTCTATTTGAAACAGATTTCCGCAGTGTAAAATCAAAGCCAACAAAGAACGGCAGAAGTTATGAATCGACCGACGTAGAAAGTAAAGACGACGATTTCAATAAAAGCCGCCGTTTTTACTCATAAAATAACACGACGAGGTTTTCGTATAAGACGCCGTATAATTACAAACAAATCCACGGCTTTAAAATACAAAATATCGCCGTATTAAATTAATTTACAACGACGGAAAATATAAATATATCGACGCCATTCTCGTATAGTTCTACGACGTTATCTTTAAATCGTACTATAAAATTTAACGTCGTATTTATTCATTTTATACGTCGTACATTTAATTTAAACCGTCGTCTTAATAAGAATTTTTGTTAACAATTTTTTTCTTTGATTTTCTTATCCTACGTCGGTAGATCTACTTAATGACAAGAATTGAAATAACCACGACGGTTTATATAGAAAACCGC
>NC_047654.1:5684266-5792898 GCF_902201215.1 Prunus dulcis
CGTATGGCATAATATAATTTGTCGTTTTGGGATACCAAGGGCCATCGTGACAGACAACGGAACTCAGTTAGATAACTGTAAATTCATAAGTTACTGTGAGGAAAAAGGGATCATTCAACAGTTCTCGTCCCGGAGTTATCCTCAAGGAAACGGACAAGCCGAGAAAACTAATCGTACGATCTTCGATTGCTTGAAGAGAAGGCTTGAACAGCGCAAAGGCAAATGGTCGGAGGAATTGCCAAATGTATTATGGGCATACTACACTACCAAACGGAAACCAACCCGCGAAAGCCTTTTTTCCTTGGCATATAGAACTGAAGCCATCATCCCCACAGAAATTGGATTACCCATAGTCAGGACGTTGTGATAGAGAGTAATGATAATGAACAACAACTAGCTCACAACCTTGACATGCTTGAAGAACAGCGAGAAGCTGCAGCGTTACGACTTGCCAACTACCAGAACCAGGCAACCAATTACTTCAACAAACGAGTACGACATAGGAAATTCAAAATAGGCGGGTGGGTACTCAGAAAGGTCATGGAGAATACTAAGGACCTAAACGCAGGAAAATTCGGACGGACATGGGAAGGACCGTACGAGGTAACGGAGGTTTATGGAAAAGGGGCCTATATGCTGAGGCATATCGAGAGCGGTCAATATGTACCGCGCCCTTGGAACGCAATTCATCTGAGGAAGTATTTCATTTGAGTTTTTTCATTTCTTTGTCTCTTTCATTTTTCTGTCATTTGCGATTTTTTCCTAAATTGTCCATCGTTCGATGAACGCTTAATGGAACACGTATTTTCTTTACATTCGAACTGTTTGGTCGAAGGCCATGTCTGTTTAAATTAGCATTACTCGAACGCACGTGGTCGAAGACCTTGTGAATAAGAAAATGAATATACTACTCCATGGGCATATAAGGTGCATGGCAAAAGGCAAAAAGTACGATTGAAGATCGCAGTTAAGACGTGGCCGAAGATCACGCATGAAGAAGCGGTTGAAGATCGCGCATAAGGACGCAATTGGAAATCGCGCATAAAGAAGTGATCGGAGATTACGACATGATCGGGGACCATGACATGGTTAGAGATCAAGCAACATGAATAAGAATGCAGATATGACAGGGTCGAAGACCTCATGATTAAACATAACACTAGCATTAGACCATTATGGCCATAAAAGAAAACATGAAATGTTTTTTGGAGGAAGGCCTCCGAATTATTCAAAGTTGGAGAATACATAAAACTACTAATTCTACAGTTACGACCCATAAGTGGCACGAGCTAGTCTGACGGCAAAGGGAGACGATCCTAATCCACGTAGGGATAAACCATTTTGGCCTTGGTACGGAAGTGATGGATACCCTGTCTAAATCCGTCTCGTATGCCATCAGAATGGGCGGCGGACACGGCACGATCTGCATCAGCAAGATCACTCCGGAGGCGAGTCACTTGGGCACCCACACATGCCAGATCCTCCTTGAGTAGGTCGCGTTCCGTCAGCAGCATGTTATGGTCGAAGTGGCAGGAGCAGCGAGGAACACGAGACGGACCGACTTCATCTCGCGCCCTTGGGGTACTCCTTCTCATCGTAGCCTTCCCTCCACCTCTGGCATCACCAGACCGAGACTAGACCCACGAAGTGAATCGGGGACCGCCAAGTAATCGTAAGCATTCGCCGGAGAGTCAGCAGAAGAATCTTGAGAACATATCTCAATGATTCCGTTAGGGCTCTTGGAATCTCGCTGTGAGGACTCCCTCCTTGACAGAGGTGAAGCCCTCCTCCTCGGAGAATCTCCTTTCTTTGGAATATCTACGCAAAGGTGGAAGTTGAGTTTTAGCTTGCGTCTATGAGCCATGAGTGGGATAGGTATGTTCACCTAAAGATCGAATTAACCTTTATATAGAAGTTCACTTAGAGACGTAGCTCACGAAGAAATGCCTGGTAAGGGCGTAATGCGGAGGTGATAGGATATCCAATCCTTGTTTTTTGAATTTGAAAATGGCGATTCATCCTGAGAGGATCTTGGCCAAGTTTTATAAAAAAAAACCCTTAAGCCTCAGGTACTTACGTCAGAGTTAAAATTCAAATTAACCAGGAAGTCTGGGAACGAACCCAAAATAACCAAGTACATCAAAACAAAGACAAAGCCGAGAGGAAAATACAATAAGTAATGAACGAAGCAAAAGCAACCTAGGGCGCATCATCAAATGGGTCAAGAGTGGCCTCCGAGGTAGGCCCAGCACAAGTGGAAAATTCAGCAGGTGAAGTGAAGCCCGAAAATCCAACGACGGGCCCTGTACTGGCAATAGACGGTGCAATATTAGCGCTAGGGACAACGGTCCCAACTGACCCAGAATGGGTTGACCCATGAAGGGCTGCCGGTGGGATCCTACGATGAGGGATGTAACCCGTCGGAGGACGATCATCAGGATGCATACCCTGAAAAAGTTCATAGCCAGCAGGGTCAAATTCCAACTCATCATCATAGTCATCTGGGCCTGCCACAAAACTGTGCTCAGAGGGTTATTGACATTGAACCCAACCGTATCGGAATTGTCTGGCCATCTCGACCATGATCTGCTTTGTGTTGGCCTGATACTCCTCGTCCCTATTACGTGCGGCATCCACCAGTTTTTGCTAAAGGATGTCAACCTCCATCCGTACAGTGCTTTGGCCGAAAGAGAACTCCGGACTTTGTTCCCGAGGTCGAACGATGGAAGAGGGGTGAGTACCTGCAAAAGTCACTCCGACGCTCAAGTCAGTATTTGCGCAGCGTACACTTAGTGTTTAATTCAATTTTTGTCCCCTTTGGCTGGAGGTCTAGCCGGGTTTTTATAGCGTTTCGAGTTCTTGGGTTTGGCCATGCTTTCCTAGCCTTGCGCATCCCGTCCCCCACTTCATGGTAGTGGGGTCAAATGAGTTGCAGTGGGATCAGATGAGTGATTTGCGTCATCCTCGCTCCGCACTTCTCTAGTGGGAGGGAAGCTCGATCATCCCACGTCTTTTGGTTGTGGCATATGGGTTAAGTCACGACAAATGAGATTTGGTCCCCACAGTGGCCCCCTTTTTTCCTCTCTACACGCTTCGCGGGTGAAGAAGGAAAAATGATCTAAGTGGGATTTTGGAACAGGGTTTCTTCTGGTTGAGCACATGTCATCCGGATGGGCTCATGGCTGAGCCTAAATAGGCCATACCTTTTCCCTTGGGCTTGCTGGTCAAGCTCAAAAACATGAGTCCTATTGGCTTATCACCAACCCATGCATGTTGCTTTCGCACTTTGCATGTGAAATATTCAAATGTGGACTTTCATGCACGTTGCTAACTTTTCACGTTCCAACTATGAACTGTTACCCCTATGTGGTGTATCCAAGGGTGAACAGCTGATCCCATGTGCAAGTAGGCCCTTTTATTTATTTTGGATTTCTGCGCCTTTGCTGATCTGGTGGGCCCCTGCACATTTTTCTCTGGGCTGACCGACCCCAGCTGTGGTGCGCTTGGTTTTGAGCTGTTGCCAATGCGGTGGGTCCCATACTTCTTAGTTTCTCTCTCCTGGCTGATCCCATCCCCAGGTGTCATGTGCTTTAGTTTCTCTCTCCTGGCTGATCCCATTCCCAAGTGTTATGTGCTTTAGTTTCTCTCTCCTGGCTGATCCCATTCCCAAGTGTTATGTGCTTTAGTTTCTCTCTCCTAGCCGATCCCATCCCCTTGGCTTTGAGTTTTTGCCAATTCGGTGGGTCCCATAATTCTTGGTTTCTCTCTCTTGGCTAATCCCATCCCCAGGTTCTTGACTGAAGTCCGCACGCTTCCTTGGTCGAAAGAGAACTCCGGACTTTGTTCCCGAGGTCGAACGATGGAAGAGGGGTGAGTACCTGCAAAAGTCCGTAGCCAGCAGGGCCAAATGCCAACTCATCATCATAGTCAAATGGGCCCGCCACAAACCTGTGCTTAGAGGGTTGTTGACCTTGAACCCAATCGTATCGGAATTGCCTGGCCATCTCGACCCTGATCTGCTTGGTGTTGGCCTGATACTCCTCGTCCCTATTACGTGAGGCATCCACCAGTTATTGCTTAAGGCGGTCAACCTCCATCCGTACAATGCTTTGGCCGCTTCTCAGGTTTCGTAGTTCGTCCCGTTGCTGTTCAAGCTCAGTCTCACATTCCTTGATGCAATTCCCGCTAAGTTCAAGGGTTGCCATTTTTCGGATATCTCACGGTTCAAAGCCTGAAACCTCGCCATTTGCGCATTGCGAAGACCAACCATCTACGAGAAGTAAAAAGTGAGCATTAAACAAGCAACTATGATAAGGCATGGCAATTGGATGACACTAGCACAAATCCTAAACGTACCGCGTTCAAGCACTATGATTGGTAGCCCCACATCTGTTCATCAGTCATGGTTGTGAAATCGTTTTCGCCTAGTGAGCTAGCGGGAGTGGGGGCATGAGGGACTTGCAGAGGCTGGGACGGAGTACTCGAAGCAGATACATTGGGTGAGCCCAAACCCAAGATGACCTGTGAAGCATGGCGAGATTTCTTCGCAGACCCGGAAAGCTCGGGCTCTTTTCTTGGTCTCCTTTCCCTACGGCCCGGGATCGAAAATGAGCGTGGCGCTGACATATCTGATTGATCAGACTCGGACCCGGATACGCAGTCCTTGGAGCTGCTGTGTTGAGCTAACTCAACCTCCCTTTCTTGAGAGCTGGCCTGGATACGAGACGCTGAATCCTCAGTGCAACAAAGGTCAACGTTGACGCAGCAAATGTCTTTGAACAAGTTTATTCCACGCAGGCTTGGATCAGCTAAACTGAATGGGTCGAGAAAGCGTGTGATATCCCACCCTCGACCAGCTAAGTTCTCCTCCAACCAAGAGATCTGGTCCTCAGAAAGGAGACACCTTTTGTCCGACGGAAGTACTGCAAAAAAGAGGTTAGTTAGATCTGCAAAAACACAATAAGTTGTATTTCAAAGACATAAATATGTATACCAGGTTTTCGGCCAAACTCCAACGAGATAGGCATGTTAGACATCTCAGGCACTGCCCACTCCCTAGTGATTAAGAGAGGTTCGTTTTTCCAGTACTTGGTGGAAATGGGCTTACAAGTAAATACATTTTTACCAGACCCGGACGTAAAAAAGAAGTAGTGACTTTCCCCCTAACACAAGCCAAGTCGTAAAGGTAAATGAAATCCTTAAAGCTAAGGGACACACCCCATTACAAACCGACGGCTAGAAACCCAGATATGAGAAGGTAAGAATTCGGTTTAGCTGCATGGGGTGAAGGCCTAGGAAGAACATGAGCATATGAAAAAGAGGGTGGAGTGGAAACCTAACATGCTCTAAATGGGCTGGCGAGAGAATTAAGGAACCCCGAGGGATATCGGCACCGGTGTACATATCTGACCCCAAAGGAAGAGGATCGATCCCCACGTTATCGGGAACACATCCTTTAGTGCGAGCCTTAAGTATCTCGTAGTTCGGTGGGACACCACCGAACTTGGGCCAAATCTCGTGGTTCGACATGAAAATAGCAAAGATGAAAATATTACTTACTAGGTAGTGGCAAGAACAAGAACCCTTTGGCGGAGTTCTCAAATGCATAGAACACTTTCCTCTCCCTTCGCGCCTAGAGCTTATATGTGAAGAACAAAAGCAAAGTGTAGACGGTTTTACAGGTGAGTGCATCTCTATCGATCAGCCTTTTTATAACAAGGGAAAAATTGGGAAAATAATTCACAGAAGTCACGGGAAGAGGTTTTTCAAAAGCAAAGATAAGGTTCACACGGACGGCTCGGATATTTGCCTTAGGCTCTGGCAAGAAAGCCTGGCTTGACATGACCAATTAGAATTATTTTTATCCAACGCATGCGCTTCCTGACATAAAGCTGCATGAGCTTCGACAAAAGACAAGTGAGAGCAACAGATGTGAGCAATAAGTGATGCAAAGTAGTAAGTACACCTACAGACCTAAGTTTGTTCACCCCCTCACGCAAAAACCGGATTGTGGACCGCCTGGGAGTCGCCAAAAAAAAAAAAAGTCTTTGAACACCTTGGGTCGATTGAGAAACCGAAGGCCCACGGGTTCGGAAGGACAGCTAAGGGGTTTTTGGGGCCCGTAGGGACAGCTCAAGCGCGAAAAAAAATGAAAAAAATGAAAAAATCATCATGAACGCCTTGGGTCGGTTGAGAAACTTGAGGTGCACGGTTCCGGAAGGATAGCTAAGGGGTTTTGGGCTTGCTTGAACGACTCAAACGCAAGAGAAAAAGAGAAGAAGAAAACCAAAAAAAAAAAAAAAAAGTGCGTGAACACCTTTGGTCGGTCGGGAAACCGAAGGTGCACGGTTCCGGAAGAACAGCTAAGGGGTTTTGGGTTCGCGTGAACGACTCAAACGCAAGAGAAAAAGAGAAGAAGAAAACCAAAAAAAAAAAAGAGTGTTAACACCTTTGGTCGGTCGAGAAACCGAAGATGCACGGTTCCGGAAGGACAGCCAAGGGGTTTTGGGCTCGCTCGAATGACTCAAACGCAAGAGAAAAAGAGAAGAAGAAAACCAAAAAAAAAAAAAGTGCGTGGACACCTTGGATCAATCGAAGAACCAAAGGCGCATGGGTTCGGAAGGTGAGCTCATGAATATTGGAATCCATTTGAGATCATCTGGCAAAGAATTATGGGACCCACCGAATTGGCAAAAACTCAAAGCCAAGGGGATGAGATCGGCCAGGAGAGAGAAACTAAAGCACATGACACCTGGGGATGGGATCAGCCAGGAGAGAGAAACCAAGAATTATGGGACCCACCAAATGGCAAAAACTCATAGCCAAGGGGATGAGATCGGCCAGGAGAGAGAAACTAAAGCACATGACACCTGGAAATGGGATCAGCCAGGAGAGAGAAACTAAAGCACATGACACTTGAGGATGGGATCAGCCAGGAGAGAGAAACCAAGAAGTATGGGACCCACCGCGTTGGCAACAGCTCAAAACCAAGCAAACCATAACTGGGGTACGTCAGCCCAAAGGAAAATGTGCAGGGGCCTACCAGATTAGCAAAG
Organism: Prunus dulcis; assembly: GCF_902201215.1. Lineage (NCBI taxonomy): Eukaryota > Viridiplantae > Streptophyta > Magnoliopsida > Rosales > Rosaceae > Prunus > Prunus dulcis. The sequence goes on from NC_047654.1 coordinate 5,691,322, forward strand.
GCGCAGAAATCCAAAATAAATAAAAGGGCCCCTTTGCACATGGGATTGGCTGTCCGCACTTGGATACACCACATAGGGGTAACAGTCCATAGTTGGAACGTGAAAAGTTAGCAACGTGCATGAAAGTCCACATTTGAATATTTCACATGCAAAGTGCGAAAGCAACATGCATGGGTTGGTGATAAGCCAATAGGAATCATGTTTTTGAGCTTGACCAGCAAGCCTAAGGGAAAAGGTATGGCCTATTTAGGCTTAGCCATGAGCCCGTCCGGATGACATGTGCTCAACCAGAAGAAACCTTGTTCCAAAATCCCACTTAGATCATTTTTCCCTCTCCACCCGCGAAGCGTGTAGAGAGGAAAAAATGGAGGCACTGTGGGGACCAAATCTCATTTGTCGTGGCTTAACCCACATGCCACAACCAAAAGACGTGGGATGATCGAGGTTCCCTCCCACTAGAGAAGTGCGGAGCGAGGATGACGCAAATCACTCATCTTATCCCACTACAACTCATCTGACCCCACTACCATGAAGTGGGGGACAGGATGCGCAAGGCTAGGAAAGCATGGCCAAACCCAAGAACTCGAAACGCTATAAAAACCCGGCTAGACCTCCAGCCAAAGGGGACAAAAATTGAATTAAACATTAAGAGTACGCTGCGCAAATACTGACTTGAGCGTCGGAGTGACTTTTGCAGGTACTCACCCCTCTTCCATCGTTCGACCTCGGGAACAAAGTCCGGAGTTCTCTTTCGACCAAGGAAGCGCGCGGACTTCAGTCAAGAACCTGTGGAGGTATTTCTTCTTGAAAGAAATCCTGCTCCAACAATTATCGCCCATTGTTAGGGTTGATTGTAAGGCCGGATGCCTGTTATGTAAATTGCATGATATTACATTGTGCATGCTCCTGGTTGAGTTTATAAATGTGTTTCTTATAGGTTGATGTTTTTGAAAATGTTCATTTTTCAGGAGAGACTTTGCCTTAATTTCGGCATAAAGTGTCGTCTCTTTTAGTAAGTGGGCCCGTCATAAGTATGATGTTGGATAATCTACAAGATTCGTCGCAGATTCCAAAGAATTCAGGGCAGGTCCTGTCACTATAAATTAAAAGAAAGAAAATATCTAGAATGATTTTTTGAAATAAAAACTAAAAGTTTTTTAATTATGCTAGACGAAGACCCCAAATTATGAGTTTCTTACTTTAAACTTGATACACTTTTGTAAAGGGCAGCAAACTCCTTTGAACCGAACAATTTTTTATTTTATTTTATATACAAGTGATGTTGGAGAAAAAGAAACCGAATAATCTATTTGTCCTGAAAATGAAAGCTAGTGTAAAAATTGATAGCAAATTTGCCTACTTTCTTTTTAATTTTCTCTAGTTTTTTTTTTTTAATATTAAATGGGCTGACTTGCTTTTGCAAACCTATTGACTTTTACTCTTTATTAATGTTTTTACATATTTTTAAGATTATAATAACTCGTTTATTTGGCACATCGGGGGAAATTAAATTTAAGCAAAAATGTCAAATTGCTAATCAAATACAATTTTGATGTTTTTATATCAGGAGACGCTAGTTGGATATTGCCAATATTTAAATAGAAAAGAATGATATTTGTTAATCCAACGACTCAACCACCAATTCAATACAAGATTATGTCACTTGTTTTTTTCTCTTCTATTATTAATTAAATGAGAATAATATGGTAAATTTACACTGTTTTATATTAATAGAATTAAAATTAAAAGAAAAATCAGATAATGAAACTTATTTTTATGAAATACAATAACTCATTATCTTTTTGTAATTTTAAAATAAATTTAAATTTTTTAAAAAAACCTCTTGCAGGCGAAGAAGCGCGTGTAGAGAAGCAAGTATTTTAAGAAAAGAAAAACAAAAACCTCCTGAACCGAGTTGGGCCAGTTATAATTATCCCCAAACTGACAACCAAACCTAATATTTTAATAATATTGTTAAAAAAATCATTAATACACGTGTCAGCAGATGATTCGTCAATTTTATGCCATTTCTAGTCCTTGCCACACTCGATCCGGCGAAACCCTTTACATTTGAGGGGCTTCAATTTTTTTTGTCATTCCGCCTCTGCCTCTCTCGCTCGGTCTCTCTCACTCTCAACCTCCTCTCCCCAAATCCGCCGCCAACTTCTTCCAGATTTCTCTGTCGCTCTCTCTCAGCCGCTCTCTAGCTCTCCCATATTTGCAAAACCTGGTTGTATGACCTTCTGTTTAAGTATGCTCTTCATCAATTCATGGGTCTTTCTTGATTTTTAGATTTCTGCATATTTGTCTTTTGGTTTTGATGTGTTATGCTCTTTCTCAACCTGTTTCTTTTGCTCTAAGCTCTCAGCTCTCTCTCCCTCTATCTCGTTGTTCTAGCTCTGAAATACAGCCGTAAGAAGTAAAAACCATCTCAGCAACCCTTGTTCTTTTATTCCTATTTTTGTTGTATTCTTTAGAACTAATAAGCTTATATAATCCCTTTTGTTCTTGGTATTCTCTATGGAGAACCAACAAGTCTCAAAGCTAGATTGTGTTCCAATTCTGTGCTCACTGCACATTGGTTTATCTTTTGGGTTTTTTTTCCCCACTTTTGTTCTGTTTAATTCAAGCCACTTAAGCTCATCTTGTATTCTTCTCGAGTGTTAGGCTAACTTGGTGTAGTTGTGGGACTGTAGGAGCATAATCGTAGAGCATTCTATATTTTTTAATATTATTGTGTTGCTTCTAGGAGAATCTTTAAAAATCTTTTTTGTCATAACCTTTGAATTTAATTAATTGCAAGCAGGACCATTGTGCGCTGTGAATTGTTGTAATCACAACTTTTCTTTTTGGGTAACAATTTCAATGACCGAGTGTAATTCCTTTCTGTTTCTAATTTGTTTCGTAGAAAATAGTGCTGTATAATCGAAGGGCCCTATGAGGTTGGAGAAATGCTGGTTCTGTTCCTCCACCGTGTATCCTGGACATGGGATTCAGTTCGTTCGTAATGATGCAAAGGTAGGAACTACTCTGTCCATGTAATTTCCATGCACTTGTGATTTATCCTCTAAATGTTATTCTAAGTAACATATATTACCTGCAGATGTATGGTCCTGTTTATCAAATTTAAATGTTAATTTGACAACTGAAAATGTTAGTATTCATTGCATTCCTGAATCTATAGTCAACTGCTATCTAATGTGCTGTTCGGGGGTTGGGTTGATGGGAAGTATTAGGGAGCTTAGAGTGGTTTGCATGGTTACATAGGGATGCAATTTTATATGAAGCTCCACAAATGAGATTGACACTGAGGATGAATCAATTTCTTTGGCAGTCAGGTTGTGTGGTCGTTTCTTTACTCCTTGTGGTTTGAATGTGTCCTGAATGATGTCTTCTAATTATGTTCATATGTATGGGATTTTCTAGTTCACCAATGTCAAAAGAAATTATCTAACACTTCATTTCGATACTGATTGTGAAATTGCATTGCTGTGTCAGAAGAAGAAGTGCCATTTAGGACTAAGCCTGCCTTTACATTATGTCTGTTTAAGGAAACATCGTGTGCAGCTCAATTCCCTGACAACCATTTCTTTTCTAGATTTTTCGATTTTGTAGATCCAAATGCCACAAGAACTTTAAAATGAAGAGGAATCCTCGCAAGGTAAAATGGACTAAGGCCTATAGGCGGTTGCGTGGGAAGGATATGACACAGGTGAACAAACTTACTTTTTCTTAATCTAATCGTGCTCATATTACTATTTAATATTGGATCTTTGGAAGGCTTAGGGTTTATTCTGTTAGCCTTATATCACTCTTTGTGTTCTTTTTGTAGGACTCGACCTTTGAGTTTGAGAGAAAGCGAAATAGGCCTGAGAGATATGACAGGAATCTTACAGCAAACACTCTGAAGGCCATTAAGAAGATCGATAAAGTTAGAGTCGATAGGGAGGCCAGACACCATGAGGAGAGGTACTTTCCTCTGCTTCATTGTTATCTACAGGAGAAAACAGTAATAGGTGTTTTTGGTTCTCATATATTAAGACATTTTTGTTGAAAAACTTGGGCAGGATGAAGGGCAAGAAGGCCAAGGAGCACAGGGAGGCAGCAAAAGAGTTGGAACAGAGCATCAGCTTGGTCAAAGCTCCAAGTGTGCTACAACAAGATCCATCGTTCAACTTACCAATCAAGGTCAAGGTTTCTCAACAGCAGCCCGACAAAAGCCTCGCCATGATGGAGGAGTAATTTTATTGTTGGATGTTCGTTTTCTATGTTTAATTATTTTAGTGTGCTTCAGATTGTTGTATTCGAGCTTTTTTCCCAAAGTTTCATTAACTGTAATTTTGACTTATATTGGAGACATCATGAACTTTATATATTTATGTTTAACAAGTGATTGTGACGGCATCTTTTTGGAAATATAAAATTTATCATGGCAAGTATGATTCACATTCATATCCTAGTAATCTTCATTTTAAATTTTAAATTTGTGCGCTGGATTAATATCTTGCCATAAAAAATACAGTGACAAAATAAAAATCCATCTGGGGGTTAGTTTAAATAATGAAAGGAAAATACTAGGCTTACCACATTTTTATATCACGTTGTGTACCACATTTTTATATTACGTTGTGTACCACATTTCTAATAGAAGTGGAGCCTTAGTTGCAGTAGTATATACAATATCATTCTGGATATTACAAGTAACCATAGTGTATATAATTTCCCAAAAGCTATTTGTTCTTTCTATTGTAATCCTTTTCTTCTTCTCAGTTTGCATTGTAATTGGCAGCTATTTATTCAATGGAATTTGTAAAAGGTGTTTCGTTTCCATCGTGAAACATTGTTGCGTTACTCATTTGCATCCACTGGACAGGTACTGGTCCTTGGGCTTGAAAAGGAAGGTGTACTGGTGGATATCATACATGTTCTGGATGCTTGCCTTGAGATTCCACAGTTGGGAGTCGTTAGATCTCTTAACGTTCATGTCAGCGGCGCCATTGCTCTGTGGGAGTATACTCGACAGCAGAGATCCCAATAGGTTTTTGTTTCTAAAAGCCATACGTGTTCTGTTTGGTTATACACAAGGAAAACCTGTTCAACCCAAGACGTGAGCAGCTTTTAACAGTCAATTTTGCAACACAGAATTCAGAGGCAGTTGTCTCATTGTCAACAAAAAAATGTTGTTCATGGGAAGAAAAAAGGAATTCAAAGACGGGATGTAAAGGGGGGACAAATTAGCATGGAAAATGGTCAAGACCTGCTTATATTTTGAGTGGTTTAGAATGGGAGGAATGTGGTGTGTTAAAACGCATGAATCTGTAGCTCTTCGGCTGCTCACTTTGTACCAAATTTTTCTGCCATGGAGGATTCCATGAGGTTCTTTACACCCTTAAGTGAATCCTGAAAAATCATTACTTAGTTTATTGTGGATTCTTATATCCTCTAAATTGTTGTACGATATTCGGAACTTGGGATTCCGTCACAGCTTCTCGTCCTAATTTTACTGTCATAATGAAAAAAAACGATAATATTCTTGTTAAGGAAAGAGCGATGAGCCAAAAAGCAGATCACTGGCTTGTTTACAAGAAAAAATGGTCTTTGTAAAAATAAATAAATTACATAGGTTGTTAACTTAAAGTTTCACTTTCGTTTTGTAGATGAGTACATCTTGGAAAAAAACTCCTCGTTGCTTTTGCACCTGAAAGGATTTGAGTTTAGATTGAATTTTCAAACTAATTAGCAAATGTGACTCTTATAACAACATAAATAATGATCTAAAAACCAAATAAATATAATTAAAGTTTTCAATTACCTTCAAGCTTTTTATAACAGCTTTTATTTTGTTGCTGGTGGTAGAGCCAGTACGCTTTGTTCTTGTCTTCCTGTCTTTCTTAGCTTGTGAACTTGTAAAAAATCCAAACATGTCCGGGATTTTCCAGTTGCCAAAGCAGATTGTTGCTTTTGAAATCTTATTTGGCTTTCTTCGGACAGCAACAATCTAACTACAACAACTTTATCAGTCAATCTGTAAAGACTATAACATAAAGTAACATTTCCTTAATAAACTTTTAAATAGTCATTGCTGATCATAGCCTTTCTCCAATTCGCATCTAAGCCCAAGTTCTTTTGATAAGCTAAGTGCATGTTTGGTAACCCTATTTTTGCATTTGTTTGATCTTTTATAATGCTTTTTTATATAATAATAAAAAATTAAAGGAGGTTAGAAGGGAAAGGGAGATAGAGAGCTATAAATTAGAAGAAAGAAAATATCTAGAATGATTTTTTGAAATACAAACTAGAAGTTTTTAAATTATGCCGAACAAAGACCACAAATTAAGAGTTTCTTTAAATTTTCTACATTTTTGGAACGGCAGCAAACTCCTTTGAACCAAACAACTTTTTGTTTTACAAGTGATATTAGGGAAAGAGGAACCGAACAACTTATTTGTCCGTGAAAGTTAAAGCTGGTGTAAAAATGGATAGCAAATTTCCTATCTTTTTAATTTTCTCTGGTTTTTTAATTAAATGGGCTCACTTGCTTTTGCAAACTTGTTGACTTTTACTCTTTATCAATGTTTTTACCTATTTTTAAGATTATAATAACTGATTTATTTAGCACACCATGGGAAATGAAATTTAAGCGAAAATGTCAAATTGCTAATTAACTATAATAGCCACCAAATACAATTTTGATGTTTTTCAGTTGACATCTGAGGAGACGCTAGTTGGATATTGCCAATAAGAACGATGTTATCAGACGAATCCTAAACTTCTGATCAATCATTAAGCTATAGATGAGATTATGAAGTCAATTTTCTCTGTTTCTAAACCCTAAATTACATCCAAGAAACTTGTCTACAGTAAAAAAGTACTAGTTGTGACACCAAAAAAAAAGATAAAGATAAGGAAGGTACCTGGGCATGAGATTGTTGACTATTGGTATGGTTAGGCCTTGGATTTAAGGCTGTGGAAGCAGCTGGTGCTGATCTAGCAGATTGCCGAAGGTGTTGAGAGTACTGAAGGAGCTCAGCTCTCCTACTAATGTACCCTCTTCCATCAGCACCACGCCTGTAATGAACAACCTCTCTCTTGATGGTGTGATGAATATGATGATGGTTATTGTGATGGTGGTGATGGTGATGGTGACGGTGATTTGAGAACGTCCTCCTCTTCGGTTTCTCCACGTACATGCTCACCAACACCCCTTTCTCCTTGCAGCATGTTCCCTGAAATTCAAGTGATCAATATTAGGTTAAGTGGTATTTCTCTTTTTCTTCGAAGAATATAAAATCTCTCATACCGTCGAGTTTACTTCAACAACAAAAAAGTGCCAAAGCGTATAAACTCTTACCATTTTGGTTGGCATGGAGAGAGAGAGAGAGAGAGAGAGAGAGAGAGAGAGAGAGAGAGAGAGAGAGGTTTGTTGCTTGATGGTTAAGAGATTTATAGCATTGTTATGCGTGTGTAATATGTGGTATTGGTTCTGTTGGCATGGAACATGTGAGGCCAAATAGAGAGGGCCAAAATGATTTCTTATATTCCTTTGGTTGAAACGAAACCTGTTTCATTGTATATATTATCCAAAGGTCCAATACAAATCCGGCCATGATGAATTTTATAGAAATTAATTAAACCAAACCAATGTCGACAATAACAGTGAAATGCATATTTCGATAAATTGTGTGTAATGGAAAAGTCTCTTTTACATGCCACTGCCGTCCAAATTTACATGTACATATTGTTTGTACCTTAAACACAGAGAGAGAGAGAGAGAGAGAGAGAGAGAGAGAGAGAGAGAGAGAGAGAGAGTTTTAGATCATTACCTTGTTAGGCTTGGTTACTCTGCAAATTTTACATGTGATTAACAATCAGGCCCTAGGGCATGTGAGATACAATCGAATGGAAGTGACAAGACAGAGAATTCTAGAACCCCATTGCCAAGGTTCACTTTGGGTCCCTAAAATCTCAGAATCGGCCCTAATTATTAGTTGTACCTTCTACAATGGAGCCAACCAAGCTGCCTTCTTAAGGATTGACAAGAGTTTCGTAAATGTTTGAGTAGCATATTATACGTAGTATCATTATCATGGTGGCAGTTTATTAACTGCTGTTCGAAGCACTACAAAGAGCTTATTACAAGTAGAAAACCGGATCATCGTGAAAACATGAGGCACAAAGGTACACAAAACCAGGCTATGGATTATCTACTTGTACTAACAATTTTTTTTTAATGTTTATTTTGAGCAATATACAAATCCAAGAACATTTGAATTCTAGTAGTGGTAAAAAAATAAACCATACATATGGATATGGTACTTCCATTTTTAATGTACGGCTCAAAATCAAAAGTCAAGTAATGTTAAAATGAGCAAATCCATAAAACCCTTCCCGCAATGTCGGTTTTTTTTTTTTTTCTTTTTTAATACCAGCAATATTGGGGAGGGGGGAAATCAAACCTAGAACATCCGTGTTATCAGTAAATGTTCTTAACCACTTGAGCTATAAGTCCCTTTGCTCCAACTATATGTTGGTATGAATAAAACAGTTGGGTCATTTTTTGGAGGGTTTTGCTATCATTGACATAAATATAATAGGTAACTTGTTATCGGAACAAAATACTAGTGAACAAAACAAAAGTACAACCAAGTTTGTTCGTATTTGTTACCTTGTAAAGTAGAGAAACCTATGTATTTAATCCCATAATTTTGTATAAATGGAAAGCATATTACACCGTTGACAATGAAATAAAAAGATGTCAAGGCTTTCAATAATACAATAGGCTTATAAACCCTAGAATCTATCAAAATCCTAGATTTAAAATACTAATAATAATAAAAATTCTATATGTATAGATATTTTGGGAGGATAGGAGAATGGAGGTGAACATTTTTCAAACTATATATAACTGAAGAAATGTCTCTTCAAGAAAGGAAAAAAGCGTCCCTTCCTATTTTGAAAGTTTATAATTAGACACAATTATTTCAATTATTTGTTTAAAATCTTATTGCATTTCATTTACTTCACAAGAATTCAATTATTTGGCTGGACCAAGAGTTGAATGTGTGAAATTATTGTATATTGTTGATTTAGACTTGAATTTATGAAAATTTTCGCAAATGTTGAGCATCCTCGAATGGACCTTCTTTGTCTACCTAGATGGTCTGCACAACTCCAAGAACAAGTTATCAAAGAGGTACTAGTGTGGTACTAGCCAAACCCTCTCCAATGCCAAAGTCAGAAGTAGAACAAATTATGAAATAAATAAATAATAAACCACACAATCATGTTTTGATTCTAATATGCTGACAAAGTATGTACGTTTTTGGGAAAATATATATTAGGGAGATGACATTATTGTACCACGTTATGAACCACTCCTCTAATAGATATGAGACCTACTTGTATTGGTGGTTCATATCTTTATTAAAGAGGTACGTAGTACATAATACGATACAATAATGTAGTTTCTCTAACATTACTCTTATCTTTAATCAACATATAGAACTGTTTCGAACTTGGAATTGCTTTCAACATTGGGCTACGTGGGCAGGAATTCTAGGCTTGGCTTACAATTCTCTCATTCTCCAACCTCTTGGATTTGCTTGCTTGGATTACCTCATTGCTGGCTCATTTGGCTTCAGTTGAGCCACATTTAGTGCCAAATCAAATCGCATCTTTGTCATGCCTTTGGCCTTCGGATCCACTATGACCTATTTTGCTCTTCTTTCAACAGTAGTCATGTTTGATCCAACCTTGGCTAAGGTTTGATTTGGCTTAGCTAAATTTGCATTCACGATGTTGGTCTGGGCAGATGGGAAAGGGTCCTTGTCGATTGGACTCTTGTCATGCCCCAATTCGAAAATAAAGAATATTCATGAATCAGGGTACGTGAATTGAACAAAATAAAATAAAAAGATTGAAAAATTGGTTAAAATACATTACTCTATTATTATTAATAGTTTTCTATCAAAACAAACCCTTAAGGTCCTTAACTATTGACTTGCAGCCACATATAATTACTATGGTGACCTTCTCGAATCATCAATTTTTATTCATTTAAGTTGTTGATCAACTGCAGGCAAGTGCGGGTCAAGGGGGTGAGTAATTGTCTCAATTCCACATGTAAACAAACAAAGGCTCACAAAACTCTCCAAAGTATACGCATTAATTCTTTGCTTCTTTTCCCTTTATAAGAAGAAGAAAGCCCGTCTAATTCATCATCAGCAATACATAGAACAGAACCAACACAAGCAAACTCAACATCAACAATGTCGACAAAATCTAGCACTACCGTCCTTGCCTTTGCCTTTTGTTTCTTGTCCCTCCTCAGTTTCGCTTACTCCAACACCACCGACGACAAAATCTACCTCACCGGCCTGGTCTACTGTGACAACTGCCAATTGAAGTCTATGACAGAGATCAGTAAGATGATTCCAGGTACATAACGTTAATAAGTAGGTAACAAACTACCTAAATGTGGATTATAAGATTTGAATATGAGATTAATGCATGCATGCATGCACATTGCCCATTGATCAGGTGCAAGGGTGCGATTGGAGTGTAGGGAGGGGGGGAACATAAAATCCAGACGAGAGGGCGAAACCAACCCGCTTGGAATGTACGTGTTTGTGTTGGAAAAATCTAAGGAGCCTTTGGATGATTGTCAAGTGACAGTGTTACACAGCCCTGACCCTGAATGCAAGATTTCCCATGAGGTCGACCCTAACAACAAATCGAAAACTGCGCCGGTGGCCACCCGGAAGCTCAACCTATTAGAAGGAGACAGCGTCGTTTTCATCGGACCAAGCCACCGCGTTTCCTACCCTCTTGGTTTGGTCGTTGAGAAAGCTCGTCCTGAGTGCGAGCAGTTCGCCAAAGCACGCAAGCATTTTCAGAACTAATTTAAGGAATTGAAGACGAAATGAAGGCGAAAACCTGTCTGATATTAAATCAATTTCCAATTTCAGTGAATTTTTCTTTTTGATTGCAAAGATAGATAAATTTGGTTTAAGAAATCAACAGTTACGATTATGATATATGCACGGTTATGATTCGTGAATTCACAACTAGTATAAACAAGGAAGTGTAATTAGAAGTGCACTCAAGTATTATATCCGTGAAGATATTGCCATGTCGATTAATCTAGTCTTTTTATTTTTTACTTTATTAATTCTTAATTAAGATTCAATTTAGGACCTATTTAAGGAGAAGAAAAATATGATTTAAAATCTATCTTATAACCTAATAATCTCCTAATCAAAATACTAAACTTTTAACATGTCACATATCAATTTAGCCCTTAATTATACTAAGCTTAAATTCCATGGTTCATACTAGTTTGATTTTTATTTTTTATTTTGGTGTGAAAATTTGGTCTTTTCTTAAAATAATGTGCTTGATAGCGTGAAAGTAGCAAATAAATAATGATGTGTTCAAATTGGATTTGAACACACATCACAACCCATATCATCATTAAGGCCCTAAAAATTGAATCATCATGTGCTTGGTTAATACGTTAAGTAGTTTATGAAGTGATTAAGATCGAAGAGGATCCATGACTTGTAATGGATCACTTGTTCATTTACTTATAAATAAATAAATAAATAAACTCGCAATACCGACTCCATTTGTAATTCCATCAATTACTCGTCTATCAAAAAAATGAGTTAGTTCAGCTAATCTTCTTATACCATTAGTAAAGGATAATGTGAAATTAGCAAATGAATAATGATTAACGGCCCAAAACATTGAATTATTGTGTGCCTAAGTCAGAAAATCTTCGAAGGCACGTAGAAAGACAGGTCCCCCATAAAGTATACTATGAGGAAAAGGACGGCTCACAACAAGTTGATGTCTATAAAATCCCAGATGCTCATTGAATGTCTTGTGCCCATGAAAGATTAAATATATTTCCATAGAATACGTACCAATTGTGCTTATTTACTTTTTACCATGGCTCTCACAAATCAAGAGACCTCTGCTTAGCTTTTCTTTTCATTTTGGCCATTTGCTCCTCTCAAGCATCGTCTCGCCAAATTTATGATGAGAAAACCATGTTGGCGAGACATGAAGACTGGATGGCTCAATTTGGGCCAGTTTTTTATATAAGGATGCTGAGGAGAAAGAGAGGCGATTCGTGATATTCAAGGCCAACTTGGAGTTCATTAAGGCTTTTAACAAACACATGAGCCAGAACTACTTCACTCTAAGCTTAAATGAATTTGCAGACCTAACCAATGAGGAGTTTCAGGAAATTCGTAATGGTTACACGAAACGATCCTCCAAATCGATCATGTCCAATTCCACGAAAGCTACATGTTTTAGATATTGAAATGTCACTGATGTGCCACCTTCAGTGGATTGGAGAGAAAAGGGTGACGCCTATCAAGGACCAAGGCAAATGTGGTAAGTATTAAACAAGTTGTTAAATGATGATGCATTCGTTGTTTCACAACATAACATGTTATTGAGTGATGAGGCATGTTATTTCAATTTTATAGGGTGTTGTTGGGCTTTCTCAGCAGTGGCAGTGACAGAAGGGGTTAACAAGCTCAAAACCAGAAACTTAATCTCACTATCAGAGCAAGAGCTTGTGGATTATGACACTACAGGTCAAGATCATGGCTGTGAAGGTGATCTAATGGATGACGCTTTTCAATTCATCCAACGCAACAAAGGCTGACAACTGAAGCTAATCACTCCTACCAGGGTATAGATGGAACTAGTTGCAACACTCAGAAGGCTGCATCCCAAACAGTGTCCATAAACGGGTCGAGGATGTGCCTAAAAACAACCAAAATGCTATGTTGCAAGCCGTCTCTAACCAACCAATTTCGGTTTCCATTGACGCAAGTGGCTGTACATTCCAGTTTTATTCAAGTGGTCTGTTCACTGTGGTATAAACTTAGATCATGGTGTTACCGCAGTTGGATACGGGACTGGTAGTGATGGGACTATATACTGGCTGGTGAAGAATTCTTGGGGCACAGGGTGGGGGAAGGGTGGATATGTGACGATGCAAAGGGGCATTCCTGCCAAGGAAGGACTCTGTGGCATTGCAATGGAAGCTTCTTATCCAACCGCATGATTAATTAAATTGCATATATGTCATAATCAGCCCCGATCTCTTGGATCACAGGGGTCCAAGAGACTGTGGTCACTCACCGTTGGATGTAACATCCAACAGTTCAAAAAAGTTTCTTAAAAGGAGTGCAAGAGTGAGTGAATCATTGAATTTATATCCAACGGTGAGTGACCACAAATCTCTTGGACCCCTGTAGTCCAAGAGATCGAGACTGATGTCATAATATAGTGTGGTGTATAAAATATGTATAATTGAATAATATAGAAAGACGCTATCTATGAGCTGCTATCCTTCCACTTTGAAATCCATGCCTCAAAACATAAAAACAATTAACCCATGACGTGGATTTGCTCTTAAAATCTCACGCAATTAATTAGCAGCTATAGCTATGAGGTTGACATGTTTTCATTACCATTGCAAGGTTAAATTAAGTTAGATTAAGGGTGCATATTTTTACTCACCATCATTCTTAATACTTGACACGTGTTTATGGGTATAACTATGATTATATAAATATATAACTATGATTATGTCAATGAACACGTGTCAAGTGTTAAGACGGGCAGTGAGAGTACACATTTGGTTAAAGTGGTGAGCAAATATATTCCCTTAGAGCTCGTTTGGTACGGGGGATTGTCACAGACTAGACTAAATTCTTAGATTGGCTTGGCATGCCTAAACTACGGAGGGGAGGGTTAGTGGCTGTCGATTAGAGAAGATGAGAGAAAGGCAAAGCCGCTCCAAACCCAGCTTTCTCATATTGCTCGAAAGCTACGAAGGGGAGGGTTATCTGGGTTTGTTTGGGATGAGGGAGGAACATTTTTATTTTATTTTATGAGGTTGCTGCAATGGTGGATTGAGGTTGCTGTGATGGTGGGGGGTTTGGATCAGTTGCAAGTGCTTGGGTGATCGGTGGTTGTGGATGGCGCTTGGATGGTCAGTGGTTGCAGGCGCTTGGGTCGGGACAATGTTGTCCTCCCATTCCACGCGGGACTCATTAAGAACACCTAAGAAGGTGTTTTTGGTGGGGCCAGTATTAACAATCCCACTTAAAACTAGAACTAAGTATAAACAAATATGGGATAAAAATTTTTCTAGTCCAATCCAAGTCAAGAAGGTGTAACAAACGAGCCCTTAGAGTAATCACATGATCATGTCACTGATCCTACAAGGTAAAACTGTGAAACGACGTCATTACACTTGTTCGTGGGTGGCATGGATTGGAAACACATAATTAACTATAGAGTAATGCTACTCTTACCACATTTCTATACCACATGATGTGACATGTCCATATCACATGTTATATCAATTAAATCAATGAAGTGTATTTTAATAAAGAAAGTTTAACTAACAGTTTTTTTTTAAGTGTTAATAAATCATAAAAAGAAAAGAAAATATTAAATAATTTTAATTGATGTGGCTGCCCACCTCATCTGCCACATAAGGTGGTATGGGAATGTGGTATACAAATGTGGTAAGAGTAGCATTATTCGTAAAGAAACCTATGTATTTAATCCCATAATTTTGTATAAATGGAAAGCATATTACACCGGAGACAATGAAATAAAAAGATGTCAAAGCTTTCAATAATACTTTATATTTTTAAAGAGGGGGAAGTACAATATTATGATGAAGAGATTAGTCTTTTTGCCAATTAAAATGCACCATTTAAATATCCTGCATCCACATTACCTTTTGCATGATCCTGCCATGAACATCCAAAAATGCACCGATCTAGTTAAAATTCATTTCATTGTTCCTATAACTTGTTCTTCCTATACACACACAAATTCCATGAATTAATTGACAATGTGATATTAATATTACCATATAACATTTTCAACATTCTCATCTCGTCCTAGCATTCAAGTAAAGAAAAGAATACACGTATACATGGATTGTTGATGTCTAAATTTGACTCAACGGATTAAGATCGTAAAAACGACACATTCACATCATGACACACACTCAAGTCAGGCTACATCCATAATATACAATTAGTGAACTGAATTACATGAATCTACAAGTACGGGATATAAACGCTACAAGCCCTACATGCTACAATATCTGTCCTATTTTTGGGTCAACCGTTCCTTATTCTCTTTGATAGTACAATCGAGTTTACATGTTAGGATCCTAACGGGGATATTAAATGTTGAAAAGGAAATAATCAATTCCCAATAAGCCTGTAAGATCGTCTAACCAAGATACAAGCCTCATATATATCTTAACAAATCTTTCTAGTTCTTAAAGGTTATAGCATCCATGTAACAACCCGATCCAAAATTAATACTTAATTATTAATTTATTCAAGTAAAAGAGAATTTTACTCCGGAATATTTTAATGGTTTAAAAGTTTACTTTTTATTCAGAAAGGAATTTGGGGATTTCAGTTGTACCGTTGCGTAGAGCACATCGAGATGAGTCCGAAGACACGTAATGGGCTCAAATCCGAGTTGTAACGAGAGAGATATGATCAAAATTCAAGTAAAATCATAATTTTGCCAAACTGGTTTTTAAAACCAGAATCTCTCTCTCTCTCTCTCTCTCTCTCTCTCTCTCTCTCTCTCACTGAGCAGCCCCTACCCTTCGAATTTTTTTGCACAGCCGGTGGCTCCAAGAGTCACCACAGCCACCACTTGGGGCGGCACCGGTCCCA
Organism: Prunus dulcis; assembly: GCF_902201215.1. Classification (NCBI taxonomy): domain Eukaryota; kingdom Viridiplantae; phylum Streptophyta; class Magnoliopsida; order Rosales; family Rosaceae; genus Prunus; species Prunus dulcis. The sequence goes on from NC_047654.1 coordinate 5,707,068, forward strand.
AAAGGACCGTCGTGAGGTCCTCTTCCAGTGCTACACTGTCTTTGCCGCCAACCACCAATATAGCCTCCGGATTCTGCGGAAATCCAGTCGAAATTGACCCGTTTTTCCTTCGACTGTTTCAGACGTTTCTGGCGTCCAAATTTTATGATTGAGGTATGCTTTTCTATCCTTTCAAGGTGTTTTCGCTGCTGGTTGTGTTATTTAGGAGAAATTTATGCATTTTGGTAGTCAAATAAGCAATAGAAATTTTGGCCGATTTCAGCCTCTGATTCTAGCCACTTTTGGCCATTTTTCAGGGTAGGTCCAAGAACAAAAATGGCTCCAATCGATGTCCTGAACCTAGGGTAGGAAGCTTGGCCATTAATTTTGAGAATTTTCCGGCGATTGTTATCGCTTTGGGCACCCATGCGCTGCTGGCACGTGTGGTGGCACGTGGGCACTGTAGCAAAGGGGCATTGTGTCCTAAAATAATCTCCTGGGCCTCACGAGCGCGTAGGTACTTTCGAATTCCAATTTGGTTAACGTTTGGACCCCAAACGGATTTTGCCTATTGTGCGCTTTCTGGGGTTCGATACATTTGAACCGTTGGATCATAGTCAATTTCATATATGTTGATCTAGGTAATTCTAGGATTGTATAGTCCTCCAGAAATACCAACCCTATGGCTAGGACACTCGAACCATGTGGTGTGATGAATGCGGCTCAGGCTGACTAATGGTCCCCTGAGGCCTGCGAGAATTGCGGCTCGGATAGAAGTGGTATCCCTAAGGCCTGCGAGGATGGAATTGACAGTATTAATAGAATTGACGGATCAGGAATAGGGGTACGCCTAAGTGGAGAGAATTTCAGTTATGAGATATTCAAGCACCTTATTAAAAGGGAAGAACTACGTGTGGCTTGATCCCTTGTTGAGGGTACGTAGGCAACCTAGAATTCTAGGTGCATCCACGAGGTCAAGTAATAAAAGGTAGTCCAGTTGAGTTATTATGAAATCTAACACTGTTTTAGGGATGTTATAAGAAATTGAATTGAATGTTGTTAGCAGAATGATTTATTCGATTTATTGAGGCCGGTGGCTAGAATAATATGATGCTTGATTTTTGGATATAATTTGATACATGCTGACAGTTGGGTTAATATAAACATTTATGCTTGTTTTACAGGTGGGAATTTTTGGGAAATGTTCAATTTAGAGGGGAGACTGCCGAATTTTCAGCAGAAGTCGTACTTGAATTTCATTGAATTTTGGTTAGAAGGGCTTTTTGGTCAATTGTTTCTGGCAACCGCAAGGTGTCGGACAAGCACATATACCAGGTACTGGCCTAGCTTCTTAAGAGCAAAATTTTAATCAATTTTTTGCTTTAGTTTATGCACGGAAGGTAGTGTAGAGACATAGAGAAGAAACAAAATAATTATCAGAAATTCAAACATACAAAGCCAAAACCAGGGATAAGAATATAACGATATAAACGATAACATTAATATTTAGCAAACTTACATAAAAGCAGAAGGGCAGTAGTGCTTAATAGAAGCTTCGCAGAAGCAGCACTTGGAATATAAAAACACTCAAACACTCAAGCACTCAAACACTCAAAAGTACAAAGTTTATTTCTGGAGGCAATAATTTTGCGATGATCTGCAACTGAGGAGAGGTCCTCCTTTTAAAGACTCGGGGCTGTTGTCGTGTCAAATAAAGACAATAAGTCACAAAGTGGCCTACAGTAGAGCTGCATCTTCACTTTGAGGATTCTCGCTGAACTTTCCCACAAACAGTCGAAAAAAAAAAGCAAACTTTTTACAAAAGCGAAAGCATAGCTAAAGCACAGGAATCTTGCTTTAACCAGAGGAAAAATACAGTAAAACGACAAGAAAGAAAAAACTACAATTTTACAAATTGTCTCTTATCAGACAGAATATTACTGAGGCCCACCATAAAGCTCCGTATGGAAATTGTCCATGTCTTCATTAGCAAAAGGGTCCACCTCATCTTCAGGCTGGGTGGCAGATGCTGAAGCCATAGATTCGTCATCCAGATCGAGAATCTCGAGGACTTTCTTTTTCAACTCTTATTTAGAAGATGATGATCTTGGCTGGTCTATCAACAGTTGCAACCTTTGGGAAACACTCAGATTAGAAGAAGTGACCAAAGGCGGAGCAGCAGCAGAGGCGGGAGATGGGATAAGAGCTGGGACGATCTTGGTGGGAGCCAGGTGATCCCTAGTGAATTTATCCCACCATCTGATTAAGATACTTCGGACTAAATTTGGAATATAAGTCCATTCCTCATCAACATCCTCTGAAATAACATATTTCCATTTTAATATACATGGTAGTTCATACATTATCATGAACCACATGAATAAGGTCCTTTGATCAGGATGGTTTTTATTACCTTTGCAAAATTTCATTTGAAAATATTCCTTAATTTCAGGAGGAAGGTATTCCAAAGTAGGACCCCAAATCAGAAAGAAGCTCTTGAACCAATTAGGGAGTTCTTTCAGAGCTCTATGCTTAAACTGGATAAACCAAGTATGAGAATAGTTTTGCTTTTGAAAACATAAAACATATTCCCATGCCTTTTTAAAATCCCAGAAATTATAGGAATATGGCCTAATTTCAAGACGGATAAATCTTTTGGCCCTTTCAGGGCTAGGGCCCCATTCTTCCAAGGAAATGACATTTAGGATTTGGATTTTGGAGAATGCTATGGTGTTGGCATTTTCACCTCTATGACGATGAACGATATTAACAGACTTAGTTTCAATTAGAAGAGTTTCATAGAAAATACAAGGCTTATTCAAGGGAGGAAGATTATCCCTTAAATATTTTTCAGCCAGAAAATTTGGGTGTTTATCTAGATCATCCATTTCAATGATTGCTACAGACATATTCATATATTCACGGAATGGATTTTCAGCAATCTGCTTCTCCTTACTCTTATTATATGGAGAAGAAGACATAAGTGGCTTTGGATCATTAGGGGATGACTTGGTAAGAGCAGAAGAGCTCTTACTTAGAGTCATCTGTCCAGAACTTCTGGTTTGCACCTTGCAAAAATTCTCGAGTTAAAAAGTTCGGAGTACGTTAGTTTGATCTTTAATAAATTCAATATCAAAATCGAAAGCAGAAACATTTCATTTGACAGGACCCGTCCCAATTTCCACTTTGAAATTCGAGCCAAGTCCTGTGCGTGTCCGACACCTGGCGAATGTCGGGCACAATTGACCTTTTTGCCCTCTTTCTTCAATTTCTCTTTAATATTCCCTTAGACTTCTGCCGAAAATTCGGCAGAGTTTCCCCTGTATTTTGACCAGTCCCAAAATTTTCACCTGTAAACGATCTCAAAAATTTCCACCCAACTGCCAGAATAGAATAAACCAAAATTTGCCAGATTCAAATTTTCCCAAAAACTCGATATCAGAGCCATTTTCTAAAGTTCACGGGGTTTCAGGAAAAATTTCTACAACTTTACCTGACTTTGAAGCGTGGAGGTTAAGAGAGGCCCGGTGGTGGATCCTATGCACTTCTACAACCTGGGGGCGAAAAACAAGTTTTAAATTGTGAGTGGACAAAAAGTGAGATTCTTAAAATCAAGCTAGAATATAATACCCCCATTTTGAAATAACTAGGGATATTTATATATCAAAAATTTAACTATATCACCAGATAAAAGATTCTACCAGCATGAATTAGTATACTAATGAAGAAACTTACATAATCGATCTGATATAAAGATATTACTGCCTGGAAGAATCAAAGAACTGGTATACTGAATAAAAATACCAAAAAATACACATGTGCAATCATTGAGAAACCAATATAAAATGCCTGAAAATCATCCTTGAATAAAAGAAAGCTCAAAATCCTTTAAAACTTCGCTCGAATGAATTTACTAATAAAAATGAGTAAACAATATCTGCAGTAAAAGCTTTAAAATCCTTTAAAACTGCCACCTAATTGTACCCCTGTTACTTCCGTCAATTCCCTGGCAGGTCTCGGGCGTCACACAGGCTACCCGAACCGCAAACTGGCGAAATCAGGGGACTATGATCAGCCTGTCCCGCCGGCAGATTCCTCGATGACACCAAGTCAGCTCGAGTCGCTCTGGCAGGATGCAGGGGACCGTAGTCGGCCTGATCCGCAATCCTGGCAGGTCTCGGGGACATAAAGTCAGCCGAGCCGCAATCCTGGCAGGTCTCGGGACACCAAGTCTGCCGAGCCGCAAATTCCGGCACTCACGGTCCGAGCGTCCCCGTAACTCGTGAGGCAAAGTCAAGTGCACTGACTGAACTATAATCAGACTGGATGTCCTTAGACATCGGTCCGACTCTGGGTAATCACCATAAAGAAAAACGGGTACGAGGTGGTTTTAAAATAAAGTCCTTGTAAAAAGAAATCTCTGAATAATAACCGTAAAACTCAAGTCGTGCTGCGGTTTCAACTGTTTTGAAATTCAACCTCTGTTTCTATAACTGGTAAATAAGCAGCACCGACTTATAAAACTATTCCTGTAATTATCGTATTCGAAACCATAATAAAACTTACTCAAGATCAAATAAGGAAATTTATTCGAATAAACTTATTTATAAAAACTCGTTTATATAAAAATCAATATAAAATCAATTATAAAATCTTATTTACGGAAAACCTCAACATAACTCATTTAATAAAATAATGCCTGAAAGAAAGTCCACTCACAGATGGTCCGAGCTAATTTGACCCTTTGAAGGTTCCTCATGCTGATCGGCTGGACCTCTGATGCCTGATTATCAAGAATAGTAAATCACTAAACCGCTGAATAAAGGAATTAATTTAAACACCCTGCCCCCGGCTCCTAGAAATTCGTGCGTTCAAATTCAAATTCTTCCTAAACCCACAATAGCCCTTTTCAGACACTTGGACCAGTTTTAAAAGGTCCAATGCTTAGCTAAGCGATACCCTGCCCGATCGGCCAACCCGGGACCCCGTGGGTCCACGGTCTCTGATGGCCAATCTAGGGTTCCCTGAAGGTTTCTCATAGGATGGGAACCATGTTCTGCGAATTTGGTCCGAATCGGACGGTCGGATTGACCAAAATCGCGTTATCGCTTAAAACCCTAACCCTAGCCCCAGGGATCGCGATTCCGGAGTATCCGGGACTCCGATTCACAATCCGTCGAATCCTACGCGATCCTGGAGTCACGTAGACCGACATATCCAAAATTCAGCGCGATCCAACGATTACACGACACTGCACCAACGGATCGCGCGATATGGAAAATCCGTTCGGGGCTCAAACGGACTCCGAATCGAGATCCGCGAAATCCCACGCGCTCGTGACGACACGAGGACCTCAAAACTGGCCAGAGCCATGCCACTACCCTGGCCCACGCGCCGCCACACGCGCGGGGCAGATCGGGTGCCCAAAGCGATTCGGGTGTGCCGAAAAATCGTGGAACCGAGACTCCAAACTCCTACCCTAGGTAAAACACCCCATTTGGAGTCACGTTTGTTCTTGGACCACCCCCAAAAAGTGGCCGGAAACAGTAGTTTCGAAGGGCCAAAGTTTCGGCCAAATTTCAAATTGTAAATCGAACAACCTAGAGATTGAATTGATCTAAACCCAGATAACCAGCAGATAGAGCACGAAAAATAGATGAAAATCCATACCTCACTCGACTGATTTGGTTGAGAAACGGAGGAGATCGAGCGGCTGGAAGTTCGGATGGCATTCGGACGAACCGTCGACTTCCATGGCAGATTCCGGCCGATTCCGGCCACGGCAGCGGCGGAGGTGGGTAGGGAAACGTCGGCCGTCGTGTGCTGGTTCGTTTGGCACCGGTCTCGGAGATCAACTCCAAGCGAGGCGACCGGTGCGACTTCGGGAAGGGAGGAAGGTCGCGGGCGAGGGCAGCTGCGGGGGAGAGAGAGAGAGCTGACGGGGGAGAGGAGAGAGAGAGCTTTAAAAATCTGACTTTTGACCAAATTACCATTTTGCCCCTCGCGGTTTTTAGACCATAACTTCTTCGTTACGGCTCCGATTCGGGTCTACTCCGTGTCTACGAATTCCTCTCGCCGCGCTCTACGCAATGGCGTAGGCGAAAGTCCCAAATTCTTTCTCGATCAAAACGTCAAATTTTCCCCCTTAAAAATAATGCGAGGGCAATTTGGTCATTTCGCTAAAAGATATTTTCTTTACTTTTTAGATATTTTCTTCCTTTTTGGATATTTTGTTCTGGGTTCTTATATCATTGCCATCTTGCAAAAATTTGTTTAGATGCTAGATTTTTAACATCCTTGAACAAAATGTCTTTGGCCGCCTTACAATCTACTCTTATAAAAAATTTCTTGTTTAAAAGATCACTTTCAAATTTAGAGACAACATGGACGATGGCTAACATTTCTTTCTTAACAGTGGAATAATTCTTTTGAGCTGATTTCCAAACTCCAGAGGTGAACCTAACTAATTGTTTCGAGTTATCAACCCTTTGTTTTAAGATTCCCCCATACCCTATTTTTGAAGCATCGGTTTCTACGATTTTAAAGGCTTTTGGGTTGGCTAAAGCTAAACAAGGAAGTTCTTTAATTTTAACTTTCAATCTCCTAACAGTTTTAGTGTGTTCATCAGACCAAGAAACCGGGTTCTTTTTCAACCTTTGATATAATAATTTTGAGTCCTGAGCTAAATCTTTATAAAAATCCTTTATGTAATTAAGACTTCCTAAGAATCTTTGTAACTGTTGCTTGTCCCTAATTTCATCAGGGAACGTATCAGCAAAGGATATTGCTCTATTAATCGGAACTATTAGTCACTTATTAATATTATGTCCCAAAAAGCGAACTTTTGAAGAAAATAGTTTCATTTTTTTTGCCGATACCACTAATCCTGCATGTTTCACAACTTTCAAGAAAATATTCAGATGTTTAAAGTGATGTTCCAAAGAATTAGAATAGACTAAAACATCATCAATATAAAGAATGGTGAAAGCAGTGTAAGGATTAAATATATCATTCATAATTTTTTGAAATTCAGAAGGGGCATTTTTCAATCCAAAAGGTAGAATGTTCCATTCGTAATGTCCAAAAGGGACATTAAAAGCTGTTTTGTACTTGTCCTTTTCGGCGATCTGGATTTGCCAATATCCCGATTTCATGTCAAATTTAGAAAAGATAACTGCCTTATTTAATCTGTCCAAAAGATCTTTCTTATTAAGTATCGAATATCTAACCCATTTTAAGGCTTTATTTAGAGCTTTGTAATTTATCACCAATTTGGGTACTCCTCTTTCTAATTCAGCTGTGTTTTCAACATAAAAAGCGGAACAGCTCCAAGGAGATGAGCTTTTCCTGATTAACTTTTTATTTACTAAATCTTGTATTTCAGATTTACAAATTTTCATTAGCCTAGCATTCATTTGAATTGGCGTGGCTTTGGTTGGGATTTTCTTTTCATCACAATCAGGCTCATAGGGTAATTCAATTATGTGCCTCTTTCTGTTCCAGAAGGCATTGGGTATTTCCTCACAAACTTGGCTTTCGAACATCTTTTGGATTTCAGCAAATTTTTCTTTTATCTTTTTATTTTGCAGCTGCTCTTCTATTCTCTTGTGCTGCATTTCTTCTTTCAAATGGCATAGATAGTTTTCCTTCCTTTTTATTTTTTCTTGGATTTCATTAATATACTTATGCTTTTGGTGGTTGAGAAAACCTAAAGTTATAGGTTGACCTTCTACCTCGGTTCTAATTCCTTCTTCAGAGATAGAAAAAAGGTAATAGGTGTTCCTAATATAAGAGACGGGTTTAAACCTTTCACCAGAACAATAGGAGTTTCAAAACAAATACCCTGATTGAGCACAGCAGCGTTAGATAATTTAAATTGAATTCCCATTTTTTAGCTTTTAACGGCTGTATGTAGAACTTGGGTAGTCTTCTTGAAGTACCTAGTGGGTACCACTCCCTCATTTATACAATTAGTCCTTCAATTGTAAATTTATAGGTTCTATCAACCACAACAGTTATCATTGCATACCATTTCTGAGCTATTACTCCATCTATGCTATTGATGAATTTCATGGTACTAACCTGTTCTTCTTGTAGGGATTCTTTCACAGGTTCTATTTTCTCTTGAAATTCTTTCGTTAGATTTTCAAATTCTAATTGCTTCAATTTTTCCTCTGTATATCGTTTTTCGAAAATGGGCTATAGAGTTCTAGAATTCTAACCCTATTTTTTAACTCTCTAAGTTCTTCTTTCACATCATGAACTTCGCACTGAAGATCATTAAGAGTAGGTTCTTTGTTGTGAATTATTCATCATGTTCACTATAGTTTTAAAGCTATAGTTTTCAACTAGTTGTCTCACATTAGTTGTAGCCAGCTGCGGGTCACTTGGTCGTGCTTTAGCTAGTGAGATATAACTTTCTAACGCCTCTCTCTTTTTCTCTGGATCCTCTATTTTGTCAATTAAGTCTATTATCAGACTCTCTTCTTTAGTTAAAACACATATTTTGAGATCATTGAATTGACAGGCGCACTCAGTTTCACTATCTGAACTAGTGTTAGTATCATATTCAAATAATTCTTCATTTTCGAGCTGAGCTAGTTCGTTATCACTATCTTGCTCAGAATCAGAGGAAGTAAGCATTATTTGGCAAAGTTGTCGCTTGAGTTCTTCGCTAATGCTTAAGTTACTGATTTTATCTTTCATTTTACATTCGGATTTATAGTGTCCGACTTTTTCACATTTGTAGCATGTTGGGACCGCACCTTTCTTTCCTTTACTAGCCTTCTTACCAGTTTCCCTTGCGTATTTCCTTTTTTTAAAGGTCCTATACGGTTTCTTAGGCTCAGACTTAGACTTGTATTTCTCATATTTCTTAGTCCTACGCCCCCTCAAATTTCTTTCCCTTTTATGTGATTTATGTGAATATGATTTTACTGGTTCAAAACCAAATTGTTCACAAAAGTCTCCTAATTCTTTTCTTCCCAAGGTTTTCTGCTTATCAAGCTGTTTCTTTAGTTTCATGTCTGTGCAAAGGGCTAATCCTTCTGCGCAGATCTCAGAGGATAATTCCCCATAGGTGTATGACCCATAAGGAATGACACCACCATTTTTGTCTTTAATTCTATTCCTAACCTTTTCAACGAATAAATTTGGTAATCCCGAAAGAAATTTCTGTTTCCAAAAATCAGCATTACAGTCTTGTCTCGTAAACACATTAGAGTAGAAAACATCCTTATACCATCTAAAATGGGACAAGGTTGGACATTTAAGATTCATTAAGAGTTCTCTAGACCTATCATGCTGTAATTCTGTAGTTCCTACAAAATGTAGGGTGATTGTGTAAATTAATGAATTTACCGCATCTTCCTGGTAAACATTTTCACTTTTAATGACTCCAGTTGCTGGATCCTGTACACTTTGTTGGCCAATGGCCACTTGAGCGTTTAAGATTTGGGTCCTAGCCGAGTCGCTTAGATGAAAATCCCACCATCCTTTCAATTGACCAACAAAACCCATGATAATAGCTTCAGCCACCCTTCTATCTCCATTTCCTTTTATCTTAGAGGCTGTAGCGTACATCATCATATGTTTCATTGTATTAATGATGTGATATTCTGTCAGACCATCAATATTCCATTCAACTATGGCGCTTCCGTCATATTGAGCGGAATTCCACATTCCATCTTCCTCAAATTGTAAATCTACTGGTGTGGGTCTGGGGTAGTAGTTTTTAGTTTTAGCAGTTTGAGTAAATCTCTTTTCAGTCATTAACCTATTTATTTCGGGTTGTTCTTCTTTAAACATTGTTTCAAGGTGATCTATTTCCCCCTCAGTGAGAACCGACACTTGAGGACCCTTTCTTTTATCTGACAAATTTAACCCTGATAATTTTTTGGCCAAGACGTCAACAAAGTTTTCGTCTTCAGACAAAGTCCTTCCCATCTTAAAGTTTTTATTATCTAAGGCAGGAGGTGGTTTAAAGAATGCTTGACTCACTTCCTCATTTCTTTTAGTTTCTGAGGGTCCTGGTTCTGATTTATGTTCCTTCATTGAAACAGATGTTTCAATCCTGGTAACTTGCTTTCCTAAAGATTGCAAAAATAGGTTGGTGTAGTTATTCTGCTGAATGACCACACCTACATCTTCTTTACTGGCTATGCAAAAATTATTGGCACTATCTTCAAGGAAAGTGGTTTCTTTGTAGGGAGCTGCAATTACGTCCTTTTTTTTTATCACCATCTCGGGTGGATGTATGGATTTGACTGACTTTCCATCTTTGGAAGTATTCGAAAATGGGCTTCCTATACTTTCTATATTATTCATATATTCAGGAATGTTATATTTTTTAGCACACCAATCTAACCAAGCAAAGAAAAAACAGTTGAATTTCTTTTCTTTCATGAAAGTGGTGTGGGCTCTCCAAAGATGGTCTTGCCTATCCTTCCTAAAGGTTGTTTCAAACCAATGTCTTTTATCAACATTTTAATACTTAGATAATCTCTTTTAATCTTTTCGTGTTCGATTTCGAAAGATTTTATCATATTTATTTCAAATTCTACATCTAAAAATGTTGGTTTAGGTTGAGGAGGATTCCTTCTAAAACTTAGGTCTGGAATGGTTTGTTCGAACCTATAGGCTGGCCTCTGTATTTGTTCTTGAGTTCTCCCAAGTCCTGCTAGAACCATTCTTTCATGTTCTAGATCATAGGCTCTATTAGAGGAGGTGCTTGATCTATGTGGTTCTAGGTTAGATCTAGAGGGTACCAAATCAATCCTAGTTCTTCTAGCACTGGAGAATTGTATTTCTACCTCTCCATCAGCGAATTGCAAGATTCGTGTAGGCTCCTGATTTTCAAGGGGCTTTTGCGGGGCTACTTCATCCAAAATCCCATTTTTTGGTAGAGTTATATCACTCCACTTTATCATTTTTGGGACTGCCACGTTTGACTTTTCAAGGTTGGTTTGGAACAAGGTAGTTTCACCTTTACTATCTAAGTCTTTAGCTTTGGGACAGACAGTGTTCATAACCTTATATGAAACCCTGTAAATGATTGCAAGATTTTGGGATCTTGGGTCCATATCATAACCCTGAGTTTGAATATTCAACGTTATGGCTTTTAAGACATTTATATCAGAAAGTGCAACAGAAAAGTTTGGAAAACAGTTAAAATATAAGGGGCCTTCCCCTAAGGTTGACTCGACTATTCCTAACAAAGAATCCGTGAACTTTCTATGTCTTCCATCTCTTACACATAGCAAGATTGAACTAGGCAATCTTGTTATGGTAAGTGGTTTCACAGCTACCTGCACCAAGCCTATGTGCAAATAGTTATATTTTCTATCCAGATGCAGGTCGATTTGACGCTGAGTAAATAGCTAGAAACTATCATTTTTATGAATGACAGATATAGTTTTTTCAACAGTTTTTATTGCATAATCAGATCTAAACTTGAAAGATCCTTTATAGTAGATATCAGTGATGGGTACTCTGGGTATATCCTAGTTGCATAACTCCTTTTCTACGTCTCGCATGGTTATTTCTTGAGAGTTTTTCACCCTTAGGGTTCTATGGCTAGAACTGCTACTAGCGCTTGCATCTCCAGAAGAACGGGTAGACAAGATTCTCCTAAGGCTTGCCATTTTAATAGTCTGGGTTTTATGCTTTCCTTATGTTCTCCTCCGAATTCAAGGTTGCTAACCTAGGTCTCTTCAATGGCTTACGCCTTTCTGGCAATGGCCAACGAGCCTATCCGACAACTCGACAACTCGATGACTAGTGAGTAAAGGAAACTTGACAGAAAACCTTCAAACTAACAACTCTTCTAGGGACTTTAGGCTTTGATACCAGGTACTGGCCGGGCCTCTTAAGAGCAAATTTTTAATCAATTTTTTGCTTTAGTTTATGCGCGGAAGGTAGTGTACAGATGTAGAGAATAAACAGAATAATTATCAAAAATTCAAACATACAAAGCCAAAACCAAGGATAAGAATATAACGAAATTAAAAACGATATTAACGATAACATTAATATTTAGCAAACTTACATAAAAGTAGAAGGGCAGTAGTGCTTAACAAAATCTTCTCAGAAGCAGCACTTGGAATATAAAAACACTCAAGCACTCAAACACTCAAAAGTACAAAATTTATTTCTGGAGGCGATAATTTTGCTATATATATATACATAAGCGGATCCAGAAATTTTTCAGGAGAGGGGCAATAATGATTTTGATACTGCCCAATAAAAAACATATTATGAAAACTAGACCCTTAGTTAATTTAAAGATTGATTAGCACGATAAAATAAATACATAATTAATAATAAAAATATATTATCACAGTGAAAAGATTAGATCAACAAACAAGTAGTATCAATCAAATCCTAATTAAACAAAAACTCTAATATCAAAGTGTGATTTGAGATCATTGTGCAAGGACTCTTCTTCGTTGTTGTTTTTTATTATTTAATTTTTTTGACAGATGGGCTTCTTCAAATTGGGAGCATTGAGGTAAGCCTTTTGGTATTACATTATTATTATTATTATAATGAAATATTTATTATAACAACCAAGTAATTGAAGCCAAACAATGAATCTTGAAACGGTTTGCACAAAAAACGAAGAGTTTGAATTTTTTAAAAACACTTCATTTAAACCATTAAACATAAATCAAGGACGACGCCGTTTGTGACAAATAAAAATAGGGTTGTCTTCTTCATTCGTGAACCAGAGCCTCCATCAGCGACACACCTCTGCAACTCCTCCTCTACAACACAGTGTGTGCCTCAATCGTGTAACTTGCCATTTGCGATTTCAGGAGGTCTCTTGATCACAGACGGCACAAATCTTTTTCCAGATGCTCTTCTGATAATACTCTTTTAAATGCATAAAGGACAAATTCAGATGACATTCATGGTTTTCTTTTTTCTCAAGTGCAGGGAGTGTGTAAATCAGCACTCTCCTTAAGTTTCTCTCCTCAGAGGGTCCGGTCAAATATAAAGCATATATATATATATCCTCTCATATAAGTCCAAATTATCTTGATATTTACCCATCGCATTATGATATTTGTCTTTAAAGAATTAATTAACATACATATCACCGCACAGAAAATTGATTTATGTCTTCAAGATGTCTATAGAGCATTATTAAACTAACCCTAAAATAAATCTATATTTTTATTCTTAGTGCAATGTGGAAATATCTTTAAAGAATAGAATATTTCACCAATATAGCAGAGCGGCTATACTCAACAAATAGAAAATTTCAATAGTCTTACCGAGCGGCTATACTCTATAAATAGAAATTTTTTAAAAGTACAACCGCATGGCTATACACTTTAAATAGAACTTTCAAAATTATAGCCGCCCGGCTATACTAGTTAAATAGAATTTTTCCAACAGTATAGTCGCACGGATATACAAAATTGGTTAAATAGAATTTCTCATTCAACGAAGTAGTTTTTCATTTTTATTTTTTCCGTAATTGGGCGGGTCAGGGAACCAATTCTGCAATGAAGGCTGGTATGGGCCAATGGCGGATTGAAGACCGACATATTCTGAATATGGGCACCAATATACCGGTCGACTAGTTCTCCATGCCAGTGGCAGTGGTTGCAGTTGATTTCCCCCATGATCACCTATTGGACGACCTTTGCCTTTTCTGTGTCTTGGTGTTTCACCATTTTGGCCAACCATAGTCTCCAGTACCTCGGCCATACTTAATTCCAGTCACCTTAAATGTAACCAAAAATACTTGCTCGAACTCATTCATTTTGGCCCGCCCTAGTTGACTCCCATTTATTTTTCTGCTATTCTGGATCTAGTCATTATCAATCACCATAATAAAGCTCCACTTCTTGTAGTTTCAGTTTCACCTGTGCCTTTGATTATTTAGAACAATTTAGACTTTAATGACATGGTCCAGGTTACAGCACATAAGACAAATACCAAAAGCGGCCCTCGTGAAGAAGGGTATGGTCATTGGTCACCCTCAGTTTCACCTGTGCCTTCTCATCACCTTCATTCTCGCCTCCTCATCACTCTCTGTCGTCTGTGGTGCTCAGGAGCACCACCACCACAACGGCATTATCAGCCATGGAGCTCTCTCCGACACCGAAGCCCTCTACATCAAGCAGCGCCAGCTCCTCTACTACGGGGACGAGTTCGGCGACCGAGGCGACCTAGTCACGGTCGACCACCATCTCTGGTTTTCAAGAACCAGAGAATCAGAAATGCTTACATGGCTTTACAAGCTTGGAAGCAAGCCATTCTCTCCGACTCGCTTAATCTCACGGGTAATTGGGTCGGATCTAATGTCTGCAACTGTATTCAATTTAATTAACTGTAGGATTCATTTACAAGGCGAGTGGAAAGAGTCATCAATTTTGAATTAACAAGTTTCTACTTTAACGTATAACAACTATGTTCATATTTATTGGCTGGATAACTTGTTATATTCAGCCAATTACTAGGATAATGTATGCACTTAAGATGAAAGTGCTTTGACAGTTGTGCCACATAGAATTACATTCCTTTTTAAATATTTGATGATATAAATTTTTTTATTTTTTATTTTGAAATCATTTTTTGGTCCAATGTTACCCCCTTATGACTTGAATCGGGTAATAGTCATTTATGTCATATTGCCTACTACCTATTGCATATATATATATATATATATGTTTTTTCATATTTTCGACAATGTGTCATAGTATTTTATGTACCTTTTTTTAATAGCCAACATACAATTTTATTTTTTCTATTTTTGTGTCTGACTTATAGGTAGTCTTCTAATTTATGTTCCTAACTTATAGATAACACAATTTATCACTAAGTATTTTTTGTTGCTAATAATAACACTATTTACTTGTATGTCAGGTACATAATTTAATGTAGGTGCTTGTTTGATCGATTGGTATAATATATGGGTCTTTACTTTTTATTAATTAAATTGTATTTTATCCATATATTAGGAATATTATCAAAGAAAGAATTTAAATTTTAAATTCTGAAATTCAATTACAAGGAAATAATGCATTAAATTTAGATTTTCAATGTGGTTTCCTTATTTGCCTCAAAGGGTAAAATTGACACAACAAAAAAAGTAATAAATGTCAAAGGACCTACATCTAAAACTAAAAGCGCGAGCACTAAACCCAATGACAACTAATTGTTTTAGACCTAGATCTAAGAAGCCCTTTTATTTATTATCTAACATCGTTGCATGCCATTGACAATGTGCCTATGGATGAGGAAGAGAAAGTTGTGCTTGACTGATAATTGACGGAAACTTTCTCACGTAAATCCTCGATGCTACTGGTTGAAGGCCCTTCGATGCTAAAGTTAGCTTAAGGGGATGAGAGCAAGCTATCAACAATGCAAGGGCATAAGTGTCAAGTAGCAAGCCTTACCCTGTATCTAGGGTAAGGAGTTATATTTATAGGGAATTCCAGGTTTTTTTGGGTACTTAGTTTCGACGAGGGACTCGTGGGAGCGCCTTCCAAGGCTAACACGCGTCCCAGCAAATATCCTAGCGATGAACTCGAGAACATCCTGCAAGATGCCTTCTAAGGCGCAGAATTGGCAAGGCATGCCGAACACACTTGCCGGTCATGGGCCGATCAGTGAACAATTGGCGGATGGAGCTAGAAGCGTCTATCGTTTGTAGGATTAGACCTGCCAGCATGGGTTACAGGGCTATGTTGTGCGTCGAATCGGTCGTGGGTGCCGAAAAGACCTACCGATTCGTTCTACTGGGATTGCCAGTGCAGGCCATGGAGCCTTCCTTCACGTGTCATGGCATGAGATGCGGGTCAGGTATGATACAAACAAACTTAAATTAATTAAACCCATTATGCAATGCATTTCCTTTCAATTTTTTGTGATAAACTAATAGATAATTGACTAAATAAACATCATCCAAAGTTTCAATAAAAATTACCAAGTTTTTCTTACAATTTCCGTAGTTTTTATTCAATTTTTATCGATATCGATAATATCTCGATATTTCAATCGAAATTTCCGTATTTTTGAACTATCGATATTTTGGATACCATCAATATTTGATACCTTGGCTGTAGGCACTGACTATCCCACTAATTATCAGGGGACCAGTTGTTGGATGACACCTGGGCCAGATTAGAAGTGCAATAAATGTTTCCTTTAGTAATTCTTGGAAACCTGTGCAAGCTACATTGCTTATAGAGGCGATCGGTGGTGGATTTTCCAGTTGTCTTTGATTTTCTTATGCTTGATTTAATCGAGAAGTGTGAAGGAGTTATTATCTAACATCGTTGCATGCCATTGACAGTGTGCCTATGGATGAGGAAGATAAAGTTGTGCTTGACTGATGATTGACAGAAACTTTCGCAAGTAAATCATCTCTAGCATTGCTCGTGCCGGAAGTCCAATTGAGGAGCTGTATGGGTTTGGTGTTGTGTGATGAGTGTATTAAGGGGTATCAAGGGTATTTTTGGTAGTTAAATAGGATGTACTTAGTTAATTTTATATTTTAATTTAAATATTAGGATGTACTTAGATCATAGGGTATACTCAGTTAATTTTAGATTTCGTTTAACCACACTATATTATTATTATTAGTTTTCTATCAAAACAAACCCTTAAGGTCCTTAACTATTGGCTTGCAGCCACATATAATTACTGTGGTGACCTTCTCGAATCATCAATTTTTATTCATTTAAGTAGTTGATGAACTGCTGCAGGCAAGTTATTCTCCTGAACTCGAATCCTATCAAGAGCGGGTCAAGGGGGTGAGTAATTGTCTCAATTCCACATGTAAACTAGGAGTGGGCTTCGGGACTGGAAAACTGGAACACCGAACCGAACCGGTGAAAAAAAAAGGGGAAAAAAACCGGTTGACCAAAAAAGTCAACAAACCAAACCCGAACCAGATCGAACCAGTTCCGATTCCAATTTTACACCCCACCGCACCGGACCGGACTGAACCGGACCGGTCATATTTATGTATTTTTATTTTTACAAAATTTTAAAATCTAATGCCATATTTTAAATTTTATAATCACTATTTTTCCAAGTTCAACTTCAAATAATTTATAAATGTATGAATTGGATTATTTGTTAATTTTTAAGCCAAAAAAATAAGTTTTTTATTATAATTTTTTTATTAAAAAATTTTAAAAAATAATAAATTAATAATACGGTTCAAAACCGAAACTGGTCAGAACCGAACCGGTCGGTTTTTGAAATTTTTTTTTGCCTAAACCGGACCAAATCGGACCAAATCGGACCGATTAAATAATACCGGTTTCAATTCCAGTTTGAGGTGAGAACGGGACCCAACCGGACCGCGCCCACCCCAAATGTAAACAAACAAGGGCTCACAAAACTCTCCAAAATATACGCATTAATTCTTTGCTTCTTTTCCCTTTATAAGAAGAAGAAAGCCCTGTCTAATTCATCATCAGCAATACATAGAATAGAACCAACACAAGCAAACTCAAAATCAACGATGTCAACAAAGTCTAGCACTACTGTCCTTGCCTTTGCCTTTTGTTTCTTGTCCCTCCTCAGTTTCGCTTACTCCAACACCACCGACGACAAAATCTACCTCACCGGCTTGGTCTACTGTGACAACTGCCAATTGAAGTCTATGACCGAGATCAGTAAGATGATTCCAGGTACGTAACGTTAATAAGTAGGTAACAAACTACCTAAATGTCGATTATAAGATTTGAATATGAGATTTATGCATGCATGCATGCACATTGCCCATTGATCAGGTGCAAGGGTGCTATTGGAGTGTAGGGAGGGGGGAACATAAAATCCAGCCAAGAGGCCGAAACCAACCAGCTTGGACTGTATGTGTTTAAGTTGGACAAATCTAAGGAGCATGTGGATGATTGTCAAGTGACACTGCTACACAGCCCTGACCCTGTATGCAAGATTTCCCACGAAGTTGACCCGAACAACAAATCGAAAACTGCGCCTGTGGCCACCCAGAAGCTCAACCTATTGGAAGGAGACAGCGTGGATTTCATCGCACCAAGCCACCTCGTTGCCTACCCTCTTGGTTTGGTCGTTGAGAAAGCTCATCCCGAGTGTGAGCAGTTTGCCAAAGCGCGCAAGTGTTTTCAAAACTAATTTAAGGAATTGAAGACGAAATGGAGACGAAAACCTTATGATATTAAATCAATTTCCAATTTCAGTGAATTTTTCTGTTTGATTGCAAAGATAGATAAATTGTGGTTTAAGAAATCAACAGTTACGATTATGATATATGCACGGTTATGATTCGTGAATTCACAACTAGTATAAACAAGGAAGTGTAATTAGAAGTGCACTCAAGTATTATATCCTTGAGGATATTGCCATGTCGATTAATCTAGTCTTTTTATTTTTTACTTTACTAATTCTTAATTAAGATTCAATTTAGGACCTATTTAAAGAGAAGAAAAATATGATTTAAAATCTATCTTATAACCTAATAATCTCCTAATCAAAATACTAAACTTTTAACATGTCACATATCAATTTAGCCCTTAATTATACTAAGCTTAAATTCCATGGTTCATACTAGTTTGATTTTTATTTTTTATTTTGGTGTGAAAATTTGGTCTTTTCTTCAAAATAATGTGCTTGATAGCGTGAAAGTAGCAAATAAATAATGATGTGTTCAAATTGGATTTGAACACACATCACAACCCATATCATCATTAAGGCCCTAAAAATTGAATCATCATGTGCTTGGTTAATACGTTAAGTAGTTTATGAAGTGATTAAGATCGAAGAGGATCCATGACTTGTAATGGATCACTTGTTCATTTACTTATAAATAAATAAATAAATAAATAAATAAATAAATAAATAAATAAATAAATAAATAAATAAATAAATAAATAAACTCGCAATACTGACTCCATTTGTAATTCCATCAATTACTCGTCTATCAAAAAAATGAGTTAGTTCAGCTAATCTTCCTATACCATTAGTAAAGGATAATGTGAAATTAGCAAATGAATAATGATTAACGGCCCAAAACATTGAATTATTGTGTGCCTAAGTCAGAAAATCTTCAAAGGCACGTAGAAAGACAAGTCCCCCATAAAGTATACTATGAGGAAAAGGACGGCTCACAACAAGTTGATGTCTATAAAATCCCAGATGCTGATTGAATGTCTTTTGCCCATCCAAGATTAAATATATTTCCATAGAATACGTACCAGTTGTGCTTATTTACTTTTTACCATGGCTCTCACAAATCAAGAGACCTCTGCTTAGCTTTTCTTTTTATTTTGGCCATTTGCTCCTCTCAAGCATCATCTCACTAAATTTATGATGAGAAAACCATGTTGGCGAGACATGAAGACTGGATGGCTCAATTTGGGCCAGTTTTTTTTATAAGGATGCTGAGGAGAAGGAGAGGCGATTCATGATATTCAAGGCCAACTTGGAGTTCATTAAGGCTTTTAACAAACACATGAGCCAGAACTACTTCACTCTAAGCTTAAATGAATTTGCAGACCTAACCAATGAGGAGTTTCGGGAAATTCCTAATGGTTACACGAAACGATCCTCCAAATCGATCATGTCCAATTCCACGAAAGCTACATGTTTTAGATATTGAAATGTCACTGATGTGCCACCTTCAGTGGATTGGAGAGAAAAGGGTGCAGTGACGCCTATCAAGGACCATGGCAAATGTGGTAAGTATTAAACAAGTTGTTAAATGATGAAGCATTCACTGTTTCACAACGTAATTGAATGATGAGGCATGTTATTTCAATTTTATAGGGTGTTGTTGGGCATTCTCAGCAGTGGCAGCTACAAAAGGGGTTAACAAGCTCAAAACCAGAAACTTAATCTCACTATCAGAGCAAGAGCTTGTGGATTATGACACTATAGGTAAAGATCATGGCTGTGAAGGTGGTCTAATGGATGACGCTTTTCAATTCATCCAACGCAACAAAGGCTGACAACTGAAGCTAATCACTCCTACCAGGGTTACAACACTCAGAAGGCTGCATCCCAAACAGTGTCCATAAACGGGTACGAGGATGTGCCTAAAAACAACCAAAATGCTATGTTGCTAGCCGTCGCTAACCAACCAATTTCTTTTTGGAATTCAGACTATGATCTGAATTATAACTTGCATTCTACAAATGCTACTGAATGAGTAAAGGTTTCAGAGAGATTTTCAGAATGAGAGAGAGCTTGAGGAAAAAGATGAATTCTATTCTTCTTCTCACGCACACACTGTGCACTAATAACAGTTGGAACAGGAAATTCCCAAATTACATCATTCAAATCTAGTCATCCATTCTTCTATTCTAAGATTACATCTTAGCTGTCCACTTTGGACTGTAATCCAAGGGCTCACATTTAAATCTGTAAATTTAAACTAAATACAACATCATATTAGCTAAAACATTTATATTTCAACACTCCCTTCTAAGTGTTTAGCTGAGATTACTCCAAGCTTTCTTCTCAGGTATTCAAACCAATCTCTTTCTAGAGCCTTAATAAAGATGTCTGCAGTTTGCTCTTCAATTTTACAATATAGTAAATCAATCTCTCCATTTTGCAAAGCATCTCGGATGAAGTGAAACCTCCTGTTTATATGCCTTGTCTAATGATGATGCACATGATTCTTGGTTATGGCAATAGCAGAGGTATTATCACATAGAATTGTAGTAGCAACCACCTGTTCTTCACCAATGTCTGAGAGAACGAAGGGCAACCAGATTGCTTGTGCAGTAGCTTCTGTCACACTAACATACTCTGCTTCTACTGTAGACAGAGCTACACTACTTTGCTTGACTGAAGCCCAGGAAAACACACCTGATCCAAGATTAAATGCATATCCAGAGGTGCTTCTCATGTCATCCTCACTCCCTAACCAATCACTATCACAGTAGCCAATGAGCCTTGCTTCTTTTCCTTTCAAATATATGCTATGCCATAATCAAATGTGCCTTGAATGTACCTCAGTACCCTTTTGGCAGTTCCCATATGTTTTCGAGTAGGTCCATGCATAAATCTAGCCAAAAGACTTGTTGCAACCATGATGTCGGGCCTTGTTTCAGTCAAGTACAACAAAGTTCCAACTATCTGCCTATAAACCCCTTCATCAGCTTGTTCACTCCCATCTTCCTTGGATAGCTTTTCATTCATTGCAAGAGGACTAGCCACTGCTTTACAGTCCTTGAAGCCAAATTTGTCTAGCAACGTCTTAGCATATTTCTTCTGGTGTAAGAAAATGTAAGACTCAGTTTGTGTCACTCCTAACCCCAAGAAATGGTGAAGCAAACCAAGATCAGTCATTTCATACTGCATCATCATTTCAGTTTTGAACTCCATCATCAAGGCTTTTGAGCTTCCAGTGTAGATAATATCATCTACATATAAAGAAACAATAATAATACTACTTTCTGCAGCCTTTACATATAGTGTTACCTCACTAGGACTTCTCTAGAAACTTGCCTTGATGAAGTAAGAATTGATTTCTTCAGACCAAGCTCTTGGAGCTTGTTTAAGTCCATATAATGCCTTCTTGAGTCTATACACTCTATCCTCTTTGTTCTTAATCATAAAACTAGGAGCTTGATCCACATACACCTCTTCATGCAACACTCCTTTCAAGAATGCAGACTTCACATCTAACTGAAACAGTTTCCACCCCTTTTGTGCAGGCAATGCCACCAATGTTCTAATGGTATCCAGCCTAGCAACAGGTGCAAAAGTTTCATTGAAATCTATCCCTGGCTTTTGAGAATAGCCCTTTGCCACTAGTCGAGCCTTGTCTTTTTGAACTGTACCATCTAAATTCAGCTTGGTTTTATAAGTCCATTTGACACCAATTACTGGTTTATCAGTTGGTTTATCAACCAACTCCCAAGTTTTGTTCTTCTGTATAATTTCTATCTCATTCTCCATTGCTTTCTGCCATGCTTCATCCTTAATAGCCTCTTCAAAGGTCTCAGGCTCGATAATACATAAGTTACATCTTGCATACACTTATGCAATACTCTTCTATTTCAGAGGTGTGTGATCAACATCTAGTGATCCTGTGTCAGGATCAACATGCCCCTCTTCTGAAATCTCTTCTTGACTCAGGCTAGAATCACTAGATTCCTCTTCTCTCTCAGTGAGTGTCTCATTAAGAGGTATTAAGATATCACATTCCTTTTGTGCATTCCAATCCCAAACAGCTGCCTCATTGAATATCACATCCCTGGAAATAATCATTTTTTTCAGATGCAATGTTATATAGTCTGTAGCCTTTTTCACAGTTGCTATACCTCAGAAATATACATCTTGTACTAGCTAAGTCGAGCTTCTGCCTTGTTGATTTGGAACATGTACATAGCATAAAGAACCAAACACTCTTAAATGCTTAACTCCTGGCTTTCTACCACTATAAGCTTCAAATGGAGTTTTTCTTGTCTAAGGCCTTAGTTGGACATCTATTCTGAACATACACTGCAGAGCCCAAAATTCTAGAGGCATCTTCTTCTCAATCATCATGCATTTAGCCATCTCCATAATTGTTCTGTTCTTTTGTTCTGCTACTCCGTTTTGCTATGGTGAATATGCCATAGTTAGCTGCCTTTCCATTCCCATGTCTTCACAAAATTTGTTGAATTCATTGGAAGTATATTCTACCCCCTGTCACTTCTTATTTCTTTAATTTATATCCACTTTGCAGCTCAATAATGGCTTTAAATTTCTTAAAGACATTAAGGACTTCTGATTTATATCTCAAGAAATAGATCCAACACATACGAGTATAATCGTCTATGAAGGTAAGAAAATACCTATTTCCAGCTTTGGTAACAGTCTGCATTGGTCCACAAACATTTGTGTGTACCAACTCGAGTGGGATTGTGGCTCTGCTTGTTGTTTCTTTTGGAAAGGAATCTCTGCAATGTTTTCCAAAAGTACACCCCTCACACACTTCAGTGGCAAGCTTAATTTCTGGCAATCCAAGTACCATTCCCTGATCTTGCAGCAGCTTCAAACTGGTGAAGTTTAAATGCCCCATTCTTCTATGCCAAACAAAAGTTGATGACTCTACATTTGCTCTTAATGCAACCTGTAAAGTTGTGTGAAGCTTCAAAGGAAAACTTATGTTGCCTTTCATTTGCACCTTAGCAACTAGATTTGATAAAGAACAATCATCATAAATTTCAACCTTATTGGCTCCAAAAATCAAAATATATCCATGCTTCATCATTTGCCCTACACTGAGCAAATTCTCCTTGAGACCAGCAACTAACAGTACTCCTTTGACATACCTTCTTCCCATCTTAGTGTCAACAACAAGATTTCCTTTTCCAACAACATCAACCAATTGTCCTGTCCCCATTGTAACTTTTGCAGTTATATTCCTATCAACATCAACTAATACATCTTCTCTGCCAGTCATATGGTTGCTGCATCCGCTATCCAAATACCATATTGTTCACCCTTTTTGTGTTTGTTCATGTGATGGCAGGGCAAAGTTCCCCATTGCCTTGAAAACCATTGACTGGTCAACAAGTCAACTTTCTTTAGTGTGCGAGCATGCCACTACTATCAATGAGAAATCCTAGAAGACTTTAAAAATAGATAACTTGCACCCCAAGTTACTGATTTCTAACCAAACGGTTGTGAATTTGGGTGAGGAATATCTTCCAAGTAAGTTCTTTTCTTACCTCAGACTGGTGAGTACTTCATTATTTTTCACAGTATAAAACTAGTAGTTCTGGCTAGAATAAATGATGAGAAAATGAACTGTTTTTAGGTAGAATTGCCTTTTACAAAACTCAAAAGGGAAAAGCCAACTCTAGAAAGACAAAAAGAAGGCTGGACTTCCATTTATGTCTGGATAGATGCTTCTGATCCGGGCTGGACTGGGTATGCCTGTGCTGAACTGGACTGTCAACAACTTCAACTGTCAAGTTTCAGCTGTAAATCGATACCAACGTTCGAGTTTGGTAGAGCTTTAATCTATTTCAAGCCCTGGAAGGCTTTTTGAATAGACAGAATTACTACCTCTTCAGTCTGAAGGGAGCAAAAGTGGCTGGAATCAAGGATTACAGAGTTGGAACTGCACTGTGATACCTGTTCTGCTTGATCAGGGCTCTCCATAAATTTGTTGAGGTTTTCATATTTGTGAAAACCCAGGCTCTGCTTGTTTTGGCTTTTGCTGAACCAAATTTGTAACAAGAGAAATCTTGTTTTAAATGACTTTTCTCTAAGTCTGAAACTGATTTGTAGCTGGCTTCTTTCTTGTGTCTCAATGAGCTTTTGGTTGCTTCAGTTTGTTTGAAGGTTCTTTGAGATCAAGTGATCATTTTGAGTTTTTGTCCTTTAACTGATTTTTTGGTTGTTTGATTGATTGTCTAATCTTTTGCTCTGTTCACCCTTTCCTATATTTATAAGAGATGCTTTGAAGTGGTGCTTCTAATTCTTTTAATAATGGGCGGCAAAATTTCTCAAAAGATCTTTCATTTTTAAATGCAAAGAAAAAGGGCTTTTATCAATTCTGGCAGATAAGCTTTCTATAGTCAGTTCCTCAGGCAGTCACTTCCCTGTATTTCTTGAAAAAGAAACCTAACCCTTCTTCCAATTTAACTGCTTTTTGTAAGAGTTCAAACTGTGATGGTTTAGTTTTGATCTTCCAGATAAACAATTCCCTGCTTCCCACTTATCTTTTTAGAAAATATGGCATGCTTATCCCTTGGAAATGATGTCTAACGAATTTTTTTGGATATAGAAAAGGATTCTGATCTTTTAGCCCCAAAGTTTCAGGGAAGTCTCTCTGCTAATGACTTGCTTTAATTAATTACCAATCAACTCTCTTGTGATAGTTGAAATTGTTGACTTTTCAAAGTCAGGTATTCGCGTGAGCTCTGAGAATAGACTTTCCAAAAATCTGCTGATCTTATACTCCGTGTTTTGAGATAAATGGTGAGTATTTAGATGCTGGGCCGAATCCAATTCTTTTTTATCTGCTCTAGCGGTCAATTGCCACTTAATTTGGCATTTTTTTACAACTTTCCCACTTCGTTAAAGACGTGGGCCTTTCTTCTTTTTTAATTATGCCAAGCCCAGTTTGAGTTGAGCTATGGGCTGATTTCTTTCTTTTCTTGTTTTTTGAAGCCCAAGTTTATTGTCGTGGTTTCGACAGATCATAGGCTGGGCTTTTTCGAATTTTGGGCCCTCGATTCCTGTTTATTTTGCAAAGCCCAGACTGCTTGGGCCTTGTGGCTTTATTTTGGGCTCCTTAGTGTTGGGCTAGGTGCACAGGATTTTGGCCCCAACACATACATCATCAGATCCTTTTACACTAGCAGAACCTTTATTACTAGCATAAAACATGGTTGGTGTGGATTCAGTCTGAGTAGCATAGTTGAGCTGTTGTGCTGGTTTCTTGCTATAGCAATCTTTTGCAATATGACCAAATTTGTCACAATTGTAACATTTTGGTTTTCCCTTAAACCGACAATCACCAAAATGTAGTTCTCCACAATGTTTGCAGGGGTTTCTGGCTCCATTAGTTGATTTATTATCCCACTTTTTGCCTTTTGTCCTCCAATTCTTTTGATCCTTAGAACCACTTTGACTTCCACTGTATTTTTCTGATTTGGGATTCACACTAAGACTAGCAAATGCTTTCTCAGTCTTATCTCCAGAGTGCCTATCTAGCCTTAATTCAAAACTCTTCAAAGAGGCTACCACTTCTTGTACCTCAATTTCATCCAAATCCTTAGAATGCTCAATAACAGAACAGATTGAATCATAAGCTGATGGCAAACTGATTAGTAATTTTTGAACAATCCTTGCTATAGCTAAATCCTCTCCATAGCTCTTCATTTGGTTTATCAGATCAAATAGTTTGGTATGATAAGCAGAAAGGGACTCATCATCTCTCATTCTCATATATTCAAATTCTCTACGTACACCTTGTAATTTAACACTTCTAACCTGTTTATCACCATGGAATTCCTTCATCAAGATATCCCAAGCTCCCTCAGAGGTTTCTTCATGAGAGAATCGAGGGAAGATCTCATCAGACATGCTCCTTGAATAAGACCCAGAGCTTTAGCATCCTTCATGAGTAGCTCGGTGAGAGTCATCTTCCCAGCACCACTCAATTCTTCCTTTTCTTTCTTCTTTGCATCAGATTCGCCAACTCCCTTCGAATTTGAGCACTCTATTTCCTTCTCAACCAATTCTCAAAGCCCATGAGATTTGAAAATGGTTTTCATTCTTATGCTCCAATTTTCATAGTTATCACCGCCAAAGATCGGCACTCTCAGCTCACCACCTCCATACCCTGCCATGTTAGACACAAATCGCGAAACCACTTCTCCAAATTTCAGCTCATTTTCTTCACAGATTTAATCGCCCAAAGTTAAACAATCGAACCTGGCAATGAGGCCATGTTAGAATTCAAACTATGATCTGAATTATAACTTGCATTCTACAAATGCTACTGAATGAGTAAAGGTTTCAGAGAGATTTTCAGAATGAGAGACAGCTTGAGGAAGGAGCAAAAAGATGAATTCTATTCTTCTTCTCACGCACACACTCTGCACTAATAACAGCTGGAATAGAAAATTCCCAAATTACATCATCCACTACTACAAAAAGTGAAAAAGACGACCAGAAAACAACGACGGTCTAAGTGAAAACCGTCGTGGTTTCTAAAAAGACGACGGTTCTAAAAACACCGTCGTGTAATACCACCTTAGACAACTAAAAATGGAGATTCAAATGGCTGTTCAAAAACAACGACGTACCTAATTAAACAACCGACGTCTATTTGAAACAGATTTCCGCAGTGTAAAATCAAAGCCAACAAAGAACGGCAGAAGTTATGAATCGACCGACGTAGAAAGTAAAGACGACGATTTCAATAAAAGCCGCCGTTTTTACTCATAAAATAACACGACGAGGTTTTCGTATATGACGCCGTATAATTACAAACAAATCCACGGCTTTAAAATACAAAATATCGCCGTATTAAATTAATTTACAACGACGGAAAATATAAATATATCGACGTCATTATCGTATAGTTCTACGACGTTATCTTTAAATCGTACTATAAAATTTAACATCGTATTTATTTATTTTATACGTCGTACCTTTGATTTTAACCGTCGTCTTAATAAGAATTTTTGTTAACAATTTTTTTCTTTGATTTTCTTATCCTACGTCGGTAGATCTACTTAATGACAAGAATTGAAATAACCACGACGGTTTATATAGAAAACCGCCGACATAACCAGATTTTTCTGAGATCCCAAGGGTTACGAAATCTTACCAGATGGAACTCTGTTCCACATCATAATCTTAACAGATGACACAGATTTGCAATCAGAGAGACAATTTTTTGGAAGTTGATGATGTGTGTGCTTTTGTGTATCTTCAAATATTATACCTAACGTCGTTGCAAATTTGCAATCAGAGAGACAATTTTCAACGACGGTTATATTATACCTAACGACGTTTAAAAAACAAATCAACGTCGCTCAACAAATATATTACGTCGTCTTAGTCTTACTTAAGACGACGAAAAACGACGACAGTAATACAAAAACAGTCGTTGTTTTTATACTCTTATTTTTTTTAAATCTGTCATCCAAAAAAGAAAATTTACATATTCCAGAACATTAATTTCCTTCATTTTAAATTTCTTTGATTTTCAGATTTCTTCATTCCAGCACATCTGATCTTCAGATTTCCCTGAGAAGCGAACTTTCCTTCGACAGCGAGTGGAGGCCAGGCTTGCATCTTTTTTGATGGAAAGCAAGGAGTATTCAGAAGCACTAAGTGTCCTATATCAGGCTTGATCAAGGAAGTGAGAAGGCTAGTTGACAAGCTTCTTCTTGTGGACATAGATTTGATGCGAGTAAGCTCAATTTCTCTTTGAGAAAGACATCCAAATTATTGTCTTTGAGATGTGAGAGACAGTGTCTCTGAGAGAGGAAGAACTTGGGACCCTAAATGTAAACCGAAAATGAATGAAAGCGACAAATTTATAGAATAAATTTTTAAAACCAACAGCGGTCCTTACAAAAAAACCGCCGTTTAAATTGTAAAATCAACGTCGGTATGACCGACGTATATTACAGAAATCCACGTCGGTAAATTAATAAAAACGACGTGTTAAATAATCTACCATGACGCGAGTTATTACTTATGTACTTTAATTTTTGAGTTTACTACGAAGGTACCTACAACACTACTGTCGTATTTATTTACCACGTCCGAAGTTAAATGTACCGTCTTATTTTGTAATTTATACGTCGTATTTATATGTAACCGCCGTAATTTAAAAATTAAAATCCACGTCGGTTATATTAAACCTAACGATATTAAATGAAAATATTCCACGTCGTACAACAAATATTGCGTCGTGTTAGTTAAAAACGACGTAGTTATATGTAACCGCCGTATTATTTTTTTTAAATGGTTTTATATGTAAGCAACTTTTCGTCTACCTGACCTACACATGCACTGTTTCCAAACCCGATTAAAAATTTCAATCTACCAGAGAAAACTTTTCGTCTTTTTTCCTTGTCAGAGTATCTCATCGTCTTCCTCTCGTCTTCTTCGTCGTCTCTGAAGTTAAACATCGCGTCTTCCTCTTGCTTTCATTGCACGCAAAAGGTAAGCTTTCATTTTCACTATTTTGGTTCCTGTTTTGCATGCTCATACGTTTTTTGTTTGAAAAATCTTTTTACCTTTTTCTGGCCAAAATCATTTTACTTCTTTCCAAGTTTGATAAAATATACAGACAAAGAGGGAAAGTTTCCAACTTTGAAGACAACTACCTCAACTAAATAAGGCGACGGTAGCTTCTTATTTACGTGGTTAAATATGTAGACCACGACGGTTCGTCAGTCGTTCTAGCGTCGTCTGAAAATTGACAAAGTTGTTTTTAAAATTATAGTCTTTTTTTTATTTGCTTGTTTAATTGCAGGTTTGATTTCTCTGAACAATGGTTTTTGTTTTCCCTAATTTGATAAAATATAAAGAAAAAGAAAGTAGGGTTGGTATCTAATATAGATGACGGTATATCTATTGTTTTACGTCGTGTGAATGTTAATACCACGACGTGGTATTTTACGTCGTGTGAATGTTAATACCACGACGGTGTATTACTATTGACGTCGTGTGAACATAAATACCACGACGTTATATAAATAATGTTTTTAAACATTTATTACGTCTGAGATTATTTCATTGCGTCGTTTAAAATCATATCATACGTCGTATTTTATTAATAACCGTCGTTTGTGTTCTTAATCTTTTCCTGAAATATTTTCACTTGCAGTTTTGTCTGTTAAAATGGTTTCTCAACACCAAAGTAAGGATTTTGGCTCCAAGAAAAATGGAGGTAAGGAGCTTGGAATGGCAGCTCCTCAAGAGAAGTCTTCGAAGAAGATGAAGTTTGCTTCATCATCTGCTGAGACAGAACCAACCAGCCAGACAACAATCTCTGATGATTCAAATTCTGGTCGAGGTATGAGCACAATGCCTCGTGTTGTGAAGAGAAAACTTCAGAAACTGAGGCCAATTGTTGAGTACAATAAAAGGGGGAAAGGAATTGGCCAAGCACATAGTGAGATGCAGTCCTACATTGGTGTTTTGGCACGCTCTAGAGTTCCACTTGTGGACATGAAATGGTCTCAAATCCCCAAGGATATAAAGGAGCAGATTTGGGAAGCAGTTGACATGGCTTTTGTGGTAGGTCAAGGGGGCAAGAACTCTGTGTTAACTTATGCTGCCAAGAAATGGAAGGATTTCAAGTCTACGCTAACGAGGCATTATATCCTTCCATACACCAATGACAGGGAGAAATTAAGCCAACCCCCTGAAACATATAAATTCATAGAGAAAGCACAATGGGATGCCTTTGTAGCTTCAAGGTTATCAAAAGATTTTGAGTCTGTGCATTCTCAACATGCACAGATTAGGGAGAAACTCGAGTACAATCATCGATTGTCTCGAAAAGGATATGCTGGATTGGAGGATGAATTGGAAGAAACCATGCCTGGGGTAGAAATTGATCGATCTACCTTATGGAAGAGAGCTAGACAGGACAAACATGGTAACATCCCCGATCCAAAGGTGGCGGAGAAAGCAAAATTATTGTAAGCACTCACTGTGTTTTAAATTTTATTAAACTGTGAATAATTCTTATTACATCTTATGTTATATATTAGCGTTTGAATGATATTACCACGTCGAAAGTATTTAAAAAGCAAAAGGTCTAAATCAGGAATCACTACTACGTTTTACGTAATTATAGCATAAGGCGTCGATTGGTTTATTCATTTCGTCGTTTTAAAAAAAACTAACCGCGTCGGTATAACTACCGTCGTGATAAATTATAATACTTGTCGGTTTATATGTTATTAGCGTCGTGTGAAATTATATAATAAATCGTTTTTTATAAATAACCGTCATGTGTTTTTTTTGTTCTTACTTTTTTTATATATCTTTGTTTTAGGATGAATTACCAAAAACAAGTCTTCAGGAAGGCAAGAATCGGTGTATATGGCAGCAATGATGTGCTGACCATGGCTTTAGCCCGAGCATCCAGGCAGTGAGAGGAGTAGGTTCTGGGATTTTCCCAAGGCAGTATTTCAATTTACCCAAACCTCAGAGGGTGAGCTTTGACGACCGTTTGAAGGACAGTTTAAGAGTTCTCTTTCAAGAAGAGACTAAAAGATGGAGGCTAAGGCTAGGGAAGAGGCTTTGAGGATGGAGGCTAGAACGAAACAATTGGTAGAGGCTGAGAGGGAGCATTTCATTAGTCAGCTTTCCCAATTAATTCCCAATTTTGATCCAAGCATGCTTAAACCAAGAATTAGCCAAAGTCCCAAAAATCCAATGTCTGACAAAGCAATCTGCTGTGGAGGTGATGGGAAACATCAGGAAGAAGAAAAAAAAGATACTGCCACAAATGGGGAACATCAGGAAGATGAAGAGAAGGAAGAAGAAAAAAAATATGAAGAGAAGGAAGAAAAAAAACATGACGACAAGGTATGTTCACATAACTTTGCCTTTTTTATTTGTTTTTTAAAATTTCAGACGTCGATATTTTTCTTTAAACCGTCATTTGTTTACAACTTAGACGGCGGAATTTTTTAAGGCGTAATAAATTATTCACCCGGTTTTTTCACCGTCGTTTAAGTCTTCAAACTGACGTTTATTCTTAAACCGTCGTTTTATTGAATTACCACGTCATTTTTTTTATTTTTTTAAACAGGTTATTGAAGTTGGTGATTATTCAAATATGGAGGCGCCATCTTCTTTAAAAACCCTTTGTCATTATGTGGAAACGACACTCGTGCCTGAGGAAAAGATCCTGCAATTTACAATTGATAAGGAGGTGTTTGGTCGTGAACGCGATACCTTCCTCCTGCCTGAAGATATTACACAATTAGCAGGCATGGAAGAAATAGGAGCTATTGTGGTTGCTGTATATATGAGGTTTGTCATTCTAAAATAATACGTCGTTGGTTTATATACTGCGTCGTCTTAACTAACTAACCACGTCGTTAGTATGTACCGTCGTGATAAATATATTATAACGTCCTTTTCTATTTCAGTACGTCGTGTTAAATTTTATAATACGTCGTTTTGTTATACATAACCGTCGTGTGGTTTTTTGTGCTGACTTGTTTATATTATTTTATGTATTTAGGTACTTACATGAAGTTTTGAAACAAGCAAATATGTGCAGCATGGTTGGCTTTATCGACCCTGCTACAGTTAGTGCCAATTCTGGCACAATAGCTGAAAGATCACGACTGGTAGCAGCTCGACTTCAGAAGATGGACGGTGAACAGATTTTCATGATGCCTTACAATCCAGGGTTAGTCTCCTTAACAGGATTTTGTTTTTATGATTTTCAATAAATGACAGCGTATAAACTAACCACGTCGGTGTTTTATTTTATTGAGTCGTTTGAAACTACTAACCACGTCGGTAGTTATTTATCGTCGTGATAAATATATAATGTCGTCGATTGCTACTTTATTTCGTCGTGTGAAATATTATAATACGTCGTTTTTGTAAATAACCGTCGTTTTTATATTAATTTTGTGCAGCCGTCATTGGATCTTGCTGATTGTGAGAGCAAAGAGGGAAACCGTCTATTTTCTGGATCCTCTGCCCGGAAATCGTGTGGTCGATGAAGAGGGCAAAAACATCGTGAACAGTGCTATAAAATATATAATTCTCACATAGCCAGAGCATGCCGTAAAGCAGTAATTTGGAAAACTCTGTCAGGCACACCAAAGCAACCCAATAGTGTCGAATGCGGGTATTATGTGATGCGCTTCATGAGGGACATCATCATGGATCCTTCCTTGGCGTTTGAGAAGAAGGTAAGAAGAAATTACCTTCATACATTTCACGTCGTTTTTTGTATTATCAACGTCGGTCATGTAAAATTACCGTCGTTGAATAGATATACTACGTCGGTTATGAAAAATATCGTCGTCTGTGATTGAATTTATTTTTATTTATAAACCCTAATAGTCATTGTTCATGCAGTATGCCAAGGGAAACCAGGAAGCGCCATACCCCCAAGAAGCAATTGATGAAGTCCGGAATGAATGGGCAGATTTTGTTTGCCAAATTATTGAACAGGGGAATTATTGAACACTTGATATTTATGTATAATGTACAAATTTTGTCTATAATATATAATGTAAAAATTTGTTGAGGTTTTCTTAAATTAAAAAAAAAAACAAACATACAAATTGCGTAAAATAGCCGCCATGGTTTAAGCATATATTTTACGTCGGATAGTTAAATAGCCGCCATGGTTTCTCATTTAAACGACGTCATTTTAACAACTTAGTCGTCTATTACAATTTACAACGTCTACAATTTATTAACACCGCGTGGTTTGTTGTTGTGATAAGAATATTTTATTATTTTTATATCAAAATATTCAAAATAAATTTAAATAAATCAGAAAAATGAAAAGTCAACTCCTATGAAGTCATTGATATATTTTCTTCCCCCTAAACCTTGAAAAATTCATTTTGAATAACAAAAATTTAAAATGACCATCCAAAACAAAATTGTTTTGATGAGTCATAAAATCACTTCTAGTTTTATGGTTTAGGGTTTAGAGATTAGGGTTGTTATTTATTGGGGTTTATTTTTAAAGTATAATTTTTGGGTAGTATAGGGTATATATTAGGCTGTAAAACCATAAACCCTTTTATAAACTTAAAATTTTAAATTATATAATTTAGTTTTAAGGGTTTAGGGTATTAATTTTTAACGACGGTGGTTGAGTCGTGGAATACATATGTTACGTCGTGCAGTAAAATATCCGACATGGTTTTTACTTTAAACGACGTCATTTTAATATGTAAGTCGTCTATTGTAATTTACAACGCCTTCAATTTCTTAACCCCGACGTGGTTTGTTATTGTGATAAGAATATTTTATTATTTTTATATCAAAATATTCAAAATAAATTTAAAATAAATCAGAAAAATGCAAAGTCAACTCCTATGAAGTCATTGATATATTTTATTCCCCCTAAACCTTGAAAAAAATTCATTTTGAATAACAAAAATTTAAAATGACCTTCCAAAACAAAATTCTTTTGATGAGTCATAAAATCACTTCTAGTTTTATGGTTTAGGGTTTAGAGTCTAGGGTTTAGAGATTAGGGTTGTTATTTATTGGGGTTTATTTTTAAAGTATAATTTTTGGGTAGTATAGGGTATATATTAGGCTGTAAAACCATAAACCCTTTTATAAACTTAAAATTTTAAATTATATAATTTAGTTTTAAGGGTTTAGGGTATTAATTTTTAACGACGGTGGTTGAGTCGTGGAATACATATGTTACGTCGTGCAGTAAAATATTCGACATGGTTTCTGCTTTAAACGACGTTATTTTAATATTAAGTCGTCTATTATAATTTACAACGTCTTCAATTTCTTAACCCCGACGTGGTTTTTCAGTCGTCTTTATATCAAAATATTCAAAATAAATTTAAAATTAATCCAAAAAATGAAGCGTCGAATAAACGGCGTTACGTTCAGTGTTTCCGTCGTGGAATATTACATTTACGTCTGTTCTTGTAGAACTTTCGCCATGGTTTTTCTTGTCGTGAAAATTATATTTAACGGCGTAGTGTTTTAGTTGTCGTCGTTGTATGTCTATCTTGCGGCCTTTTTCTTTTAATATGTGTCATATTTTTCCTTTTTAACGACGGTGATTTGTTTGAGTTGGTCGTCTATTCTCATCCTCGACTATTTTTTTAAAACTTTAGCAGACTAAACACGTCTGTTTTTATTTGTTTTCGACGTTGTTTTATTTAACAACGTCTAATATTTATCGTCGTTGTTTGTTTCTGAAAATAGGACGTATAAATTTTGTAATACGACTCTCATATATTTGTAACCGACGTTGTTTAGTTGTTCAACGTCTACTCTATAAATACATACGTCGTAAATAATGACACTGACAACTATTTCCACGTCATCTTTTATAGAAAAATCAAAGTGGAAAACTTATTTTACGACGGTTTTTTCTATATAGGCGACGTAGTAGGAATCAATAACGTCGTCTTCTAATTTATTTAAAAACGTCATATTTTTTATTGTCGTGAAAATGATATTTAACGGCGTCTTATTTTAATTTTCGTCGTTGTATGTCTATCTTGCGGCCTTGTTCTGTTATTATGTGTCATATTTTTCCTTTTTAACGACGGTTTTTTTAGAGAGTTGGTCGTCTATTCTCAGCCTTGACTGCTTTTTTAGATCTTTTTGCAGTACAAAGACATCGTTTTGTATTTGTTGATGACGTTGTATATTTTAACAACGACGGTGATTTAGCGTCATGGTTTATGAGGGAAAAGATGACGGTGGATTCCACGACCATTGAAAAACCGAATACACGACGGTGATTTACCGTCGTCTTTTTGCTTTTTTGTAGTAGTGTGAAGAGAAATTTAAGACAGAACTTGAACACACGGTGCATAATTATTTTGGTGCTGTCACTTTCTTTTTAAATTCTATGTTATATAGTTATATATATATATATATATATTTCTTTGTGGTGCTGTCAGCAGATAATTTTAAGTGAATGCAGGAAAATTAAGCAGAAATGAAGTTGGAAAAGGTTGAGTAATTAGCAAAAGCAGAACTGGCAGCAGCCATTGCAAGTGAGAAGACATCCCAGATTGAGAAAATGGCATAAGCAAATCTTCATGTAAGATGCATGCTCAAATCACCTAAGAATGGATAAAAACACCAAAATGTGGATTTATGGTCCTAATTTGTTGTTGATTTATATTTGAACTGTCTGGAATAAAAAGGGTTTTAGTGAAAATGGTGACACAATTATATTGAGGGATTATTTAAAACCAGAAAAAAGGGTTTTAGTAAACTGTTTTAAATATATAAATGTGCTTCTAGTTTTGCTCGCTTTTCTAGATTATAAAGCCTTGTTCAGAGGGTTAAGGCATGTATTTGAGATAATAACTGATGAATCTTGCTTAAATAGTTCTACATTGGGTGGTACATGGTACGTTTGTCTGTATTAATGTCTCTAATAAGGATGTTTAGGTACTTTTTGTAGATAAATGCCTTGTGTGTGGCAATCTATGCAAGGTCTGAAGAAGCTCGTCAGACTCACTCTGCTCACAAGCTTGCATTCTATGTCGAATTGGTGAATATTATTATTCTTTCCATTCACTCCCAACGTTTTATTTAGAAGAGAACTTAATGTGTATTAACCTCATCAGTGATTTTCTAAGCCTATAAGTTACTTCTTGACAATGATATGTTTTGTGGTTCTTTGCAGGGAGCACTTGCACTAGAAGATGCCCTTTCATAAGGATTACCAATCCAAACAGAAATAGAGGCTTTGCAGACTTATCTTGAAGGCATTCATAAAGATTCAATTTTGGATTTGATCTTATCATGTCTTCCTGAGGAAACACGAAGGAATGGCATAGATACCTTACTGCAATTGAATCTGAAGGCTAGTTACTTTCTGATAGGACTCTATCTTTCAACCTTAGACATTAACCAAGAACAGAGAGAACCCAAAGAATATTTTCTGTATATTTCCCAACAAGACGTACAATGGCTCCCCAATTGGTAATAAAACCACCGTAGAGGATACAACAGTAATTGTAACAGATTCCCCAACTAAAACTTGACACGTGGCTAACTAACTATCCAAAACTGTTTTACAGTTTTGGCTCCAACTCCTAATTCCTATCATTACCCCTCCCTTTAAAGCTAAGTTTACAAGCATTGAAAACTTATTAGAACAAAAACAGAGGTGCCACAGAAAGTGCAACATGATTCATCTGGAATTGAAAGCAGCTTCAACCTGGGCAATAAAATCTGGAAATCTGGCCTTGAGGTCATGGTAGTCCTCTCACGTGGCATCCTCTAGTGTTTGACCCTTCCAATGCACTAAGACATCCACCCCTGCAGCATTACCACGTTTGACTAACTTCCTTTCCAAAATAGCCAGTGGCTCATCTTGCACAATACCATCTTCCGTAATTCGAGGTAATGTTAACGAAGGAGTCACGTGAGTTCCCAAATGCTTCTTTAAACAAGAGACATGAAATACGGGGTGGATCTTACAACCAGTAGGCAATTGGAGTTTGTAAGCCACTGGTCCCAACTTCTCCAGTATCTCATAAGGTCCATAAAATTTCGGCTGGTATGAGTGAGCAGCCAAGGACTGTAACCCATAAGGTACCAATCGCAAATACACCATATCCCCGATCTGAAATTCTCTTTCGGAGCGATGTTTATCAGCTTGTGTCTTCATTCGATTCTGTGCCATAAGGAGATTAGATTTCAACAAGGTCAACAATTTGTCTCACGCAGTCAAGCTTCTGTCAACATTGGCGAATCTTGTAATGCTTGGCTCATATGGTGTGACCATGGGTGGGGGCCGACCATAAACAACTTCAAATGGGGTTAACTTGGTTGATGTATGATAGGCTGTATTATAGCTAAATTCAGCCCAAGATAACCAAAGCAACCATTTTTTGAGTTGAGCTGCAGCAAAGCACCTCAAATAGGTCTCCCAACACCGATTAACCACTTCAGTTTGGCCATCAATTTGTGGATGGTAATCAGAGCTCATCTGTAAGACTACATCATGCAATTTAAAGAATTCTTTCCATAAGTCACTAACAAATATTGGATCCCTGTGACAACAATGGAGCTAGGCATACCATGTAACTTAAACACATGGTCCACAAAGAGCTGAGCAATGGTAGCAGCTGAATAAGGATGGCATAGTTGCTCAGATGATCAACTACCACAAAAATAACAGATTTCCCTTGGCAAGGGGGTAATCCAACAATAAAATCCATTGAGATATCAATCCACACCTCATCTGGTATAGGCAAGGGTTGCAATAATCCAGCAGGAGTCACAGTTTCATACTTGTGTTGTTGACAGGTGGACATTCAGCTACCATTTTTTGCACATCATGTTTCATACCTGGCCAATAAAAACTCCGAGAAAGCCTTTGATAAGTCTTCAAGAAACCAGCATGACCAGCCGTAGGAACTGAGTGATGAGCAGCAAAAACTTTGGTCCTCCAAACCGAATCAAGATTGAGGACTATTCTGAAACATGAGTTCCTTGAGTTTGTGAAAGGCAGCAGTAGCCTCTAGAGTCCACAAAAATCCATCCTTCTTGGTTAACTGAGTCAAAGGGAAACTTTCCCTACCATAGTGAGGAATAAATTTTTGAAAATAGCCTGTGAGACCCAAAAATCCTCTCAAACTTTTAACAAAAGTAGGTACAGGCCAATCAACAACTGCGTTTAATTTGGAAGGATCAGCTGAAACTCCTTGCCTAGAGACGATGTGGCCCAAATATTCAATAGTAGAAACTCCAAAGGCACACTTGGACATCTTGACAAAAAAGTTGATGATGCTTCAAAATTTCCAAAATAGTATGTAAATGCCTCAAATGATTTGACCATGAAGTACTGTAAACGAGAATATCATCAAAAAATACCAAGACAAACTGCCGTAAACAATTTCGGAAAATCTCATTCATCAAACTTTGAAATGTGGCAAGAGCATTTGTCAAACCAAAGGGCATAACAAGGAATTCATAATGTCCCTCATGAGTCCGAAAAGCTGTTTTTTCAATATCTTCTGGATGAACTCTAATCTGATGATAGCCACTCCTCAAGTCCAATTTGGAAAAATACTTTGCTCCATGCAATTCATCCAACAGATCATCAATAAGTGGAATTGGATATTTATCCTTTATAGTTAACTCGTTTAACTGTCTGTAATCCATGCGCATTCTCCATGTGCTATCCTTCTTCTTGACCAACAAAACAGGAGAAGAAAAAGGACTATGACTGTTCCTTATAAATCCAGAGTCCAGCAGCTCTTTGACGCACTTTTCAATTTCTGACTTTTGAAGTGGTCCATAAGCATATGGTCTAATGCTTGGTGGTTTACAACCATAAATCAGTGGGATCCGATGATCATGTTCTCTCATAGGAGGTAGAGTACTTGGGGTGCCAAAGACTGCAAAAAAAGAATCCAACAAGGCTTGCAATTCATTCTGTTGTGGTGAGGATAAATCATCTGCAGGTTTGGTCATATTTTCAGATTCTATAGCACAGAGAATCACACCATAACAACCTGAATGCAACAACTTGTCCATCTGATGACAAGAAATAGGTTGTGGAGGCTGAGGCTTAGAACTGGACAAACAAATTTGCTCATTCCCATGCCAAAACTTCATAGTTAATCTCTCAAAGTCCCACAAGATTGGACCAAGAGTTCTCAACCATTGAACCCCTAACACAATGTCACAGCCTCCTAATGGCAAAGCAAACATATTGGAGGTATATACACAAGTCCCGATGGCTAAAGGAACCGCAACACAACAACCCTTACTCTGAACTTGTTCGCCATCAGCTATTATGGCATCACAAATATGAGACTGATCTAACTTCCAACCCAATGAAATTTTGTCAACCATATTATTGATGTCCAAAATTGAATTCGGATGCCTGAGGAATCCTTCAGCATCTCATGATGAATATGCAAGATACAACCAAAAAAAAAAAACACAAAAAACAAACTACAAAAAAAACCAAAACACACATATCGGCAAATAAAATAAGCGCACAAATACAAAGATAGTCACACAATAATCACCCACTACACCAAAATCGAAACCCTCGAAGCACCAATTAGAACACATCAATCAAGGGAAAACACAAGCCAAAGCCAAAGGAGCCAGTAACCAGAGAATGGAATAAGGTGGTCATGCATCAAAGCTAGAGTCAGAGCTAGAGCTCTACACACTT
Organism: Prunus dulcis; assembly: GCF_902201215.1. Taxonomy (NCBI): domain Eukaryota; kingdom Viridiplantae; phylum Streptophyta; class Magnoliopsida; order Rosales; family Rosaceae; genus Prunus; species Prunus dulcis. Next base: position 5,746,387 of record NC_047654.1, read on the forward strand.
TTCGCTATAGTAGAGTAGTTTAGAGGCTAAGAACGGGTGTGGGCCATCATGGGAGCACAAATGGGTGGATGTAATTGAGATTCCAACGCGAGTCCTGACTTGGAATCTCTGGAAATAACTCAAACATTCTTGCACCAAAGTTCCACCTGGTAATTTTCTTAGCATCTACGTAGATGGTATCCCCAATACTCGGGTGGAAACCTATCGCAGTTTTTGCACACTCATCTAGAGGCGTCAAAGAAACATCTTCATAATAGGAAGAATCCACCTCGAAGAAGGGAACTTTGTCGACCACCAAACACCATTTCAAATTATCACCAATTGCATCCTGTTAGAATATAATCAGTAAATGTTTTATACTATAGGATCACTATATTATTGCACAACTCTTAAAATATAAACAGTAGCAAAATTACGAAATCTGTACAAATGTGTAAATATAAATTAAGTACAGAATACTGACTTTTATTGAAGATAGAGGCTTGCGTATTCGCAATGTCCTAAAGACAGAATTTCGCCTCTTCTCAGTGCTTGAAGTTCAACAGGCATCTATCTCCCAGGATTCAACTATCTATAATTCAAGGATCCAGCACCGGATCCTTGAATTCTGGCGAACGTTGGTGTGCTTCTCTCCAATACAGTTGGTAACTTTAAAATAATATGAGATAGTTTAAGGAAAAAGAGATGCGTCTTATGGCCTAGGACTTGTGGTTTTATAATAGAATTACACCCCTTCAAAATAGCAGTTGGTATCGGTTATACCTGTTCAAATTCAAACAAAAAGATAAGTCTTTCTGGTTTGAATTTAATTTCTGCCAAAAGAAATCCGAAAATTAAAAAATAATTATTTTATTTTCGGGCTAGGTATATTTCTTTTATTTTCCAGAGACCCCTAGTAGCACCAAGGCCTTTAGGGAAAACCCCACACCTATAATTGGCTTGACCAATCTATTGGACTTAGGTGGCTAAGTTGGGGACAATATTGGTGCTAGTTGGTGGGTAACTATGTGGAGGTCTTGATTATTAAATATTAATATGTGGAGGTCTTGATTATTAAATATTAATATTAATCAAGCAAGCCAACCATGATAGTCTTCACTACCAAGCCCATCAGCCCACCATTCTTTATTTAATTCATGTTAAGGTTTCATGCTTATAAAGCATATGGAACCTTTTGTTTTTCTCCAATGGGGGACATTTGCTTTCAAACTTCCAACACATCCAACTCCCAGACACACAAATGATTACCAAGCACAAACTCGGTCACCCGCAAATGCCCTCGACATGCACCAAGAACCCGATACAACGAAATGGGATTTCCCTGCACTTCAGATAGTTAGAATTGGGAGAATCCATCTGGAAGAAGGGAACTTTGTCGACCACCAAACGCCATTTCAAATTATCATCGCCGGCATCTAACTCCCAGACACTCAAATGATCACCAAGCAGAAACTCGGACACCCGCAAATGCCCTCGACATGCACCAAGAACCCGATACATCGAAATGGAATATCCCCGCACTTCAGCCAACATATCAAGAGGTGCCAGACTGAACCGACATTTGTCAACAATAATATGATCGCCATCACCATCACCATTACTAGTACTGATATTACTGATACCTTGGAAGGGATCCAACTCCAGAATATAGGAGGATGCATGATCGGAACCTGAAAAATACAACTTCCCATTGCAAGCAATGCCAGCAGTTACGATATCAAAATAATTTCGCAGGCCGCATACCATATTAGCGGACTCTCTCCATTCACCGGTTTCAGAAAAGAAGATGTCCACATAGAACTCCTGACGTAGTCGCACAACCCTCAACCTATATTCAACATTAATGGAAACATCATCATCGAAGGAGGAAGATGAGTTGTAGCTGTAGTAGGGATCACAAATGAACCCTACGCTTACCCAATTATGGATTCGAGGAGGGGGAGGAAGAGCAACCCATTTCTTGGTGTATGGATTGCAAATGTAATAATCACGTTGATCAACTTTGCTTGGGCAGCACAAAACTAAGTCGTTGCACGCCCCTACCACAAATAATTTTTGTTCTGGTGCGGCTTCTGAAATAACAGGTAGCTGCAAACTCATCAGACCATCCTCGTTTTCCATCCGAAAGAATGTTCCATTGTCTACAACTACTGTACCTAAAATGGGCGTTTTCAAATCACGTTGGCGACGTACATATTGCCCAACAAAATGAGAACTAGAGATGAGTTCACACCAACGCTTGGACACGCACTTGCATTGAAAAACTAACTTAATACAAGAAAGTCGACAAATGATTTCAACCAATAAACCCTCTGGGAGATCATCAACACTATCATTCATCATCATTTTATTTCTGAGTCAAACCCAGCACCATTAACAACAAATTCGATGTCAAGATTATTAAATAACTGACTCTGAGCCCCACATATCATCAAACAAACACTAACTAGAAAATAGGGAACGTGCCCTACTTTTGGGGTCATATAGATCCTGAAATTTTTTTATTTTCGTCCATTTTATTGTATTTTATTTTTAAAACTGTAGAAATTTTCACTCACTCTTCAATCTATGATTTTGGTTGGCAGCCACAGATCAATGATTAACCAAAATTAGCCTTGGTTCTCCAGGTTCGAATGTAATTCATCCATCCATTTAGAGGTGTCAAATGGTCAGACCAGCCGCGCAAGGCACGAGCTCATCCTGTTTAAATAGAAAATCGAGTTGTAGCCACTGCATCTGAATGGTGGCCATTGCTGATGTAATAGCCACACACTTGCTGTTAATATGTAGCACCAAACACATGGCACAGTGTATTTGTGGCTGAAAATCAACTAGCCACGGATGCTGAGTCAAAACAGCACTTATTTTGGGATATTGGTGTAAACTATATGGGCTGCATATATTAAAACACTAACCTTGATCGTGAGCCATTGGTGCTGCCATGATAGTTGAACAGAGAGTAACCAAGTTCTACTCAAAATGATCCTTTAAGCTATTATTCTAGATGTGGTTTTGAATGCCCTTTTGCTGGTCTGATTGTCTGAGCAGGGACTTGATATTTATATGCATTAGCTCAAGATTCCTAGCCCGTCAAGGAATACAAGAGCTATCCAAATTGCAGTGGTATAAGGTGCTCTAATCGATTACACAAAAGGAATCTGTTGGAACAAGGATTTCTGAAATACACAACTTCCCTTAAAACCAAAACACCAAATCAAGTTCTTAATGAATACGAAGACCTAGATCTCCTATGACGATTAGAAGTGGTTTAAGACATAAAATATCTAACATTCTCCCACTTGGTCAAATAATTATCAAAGCCTTCGTTTGACTTCTGTGTGGTCATTGAACTCAAAAAGAATTGAATTGTTCCTTAACAAGTCCCTGTCAACAATTAAAAAAACTGCATAGAACTATCAAGATGGATTGAGTTTAGTCACCCAAGATATTTATAATTACACATACATATTTTATTATCACATAGACTCCAGCAAATTAAAACCAAAAGAAGAACATGACTTACTCCAAATGTGTTTTAATGTCATTATCATCGCAGTCCTCTTTATGAGATTTTGTAATCTCTTCTTGCAAAAACAGTCTTGACACTTTCATGAATAGATATCATATGCATTCTTTATAGCTAGCTTATTCCACAAAATAGATATCACCATATTCATTTGTCAAAATTTAAAATAAGCAATCAATTAAAATAACTAAACTTTATTAATAACCATATGCAACCTTCTTGTGAATATCCAATCGAAACAAAACAAAATGCTCCCACTGATCCTAGGCATCAAACTGTCTAGTAAATTCATGCTCGTTGGTTTGGAAAAGTGCAATGAGTTTCTGTCCAATACTTCTTCAGATTATTGCAGCAACTATCAAAACCAAAACAAATGTCTACTTGGAGAGTCTTTCTTTCAACATTTCTGTAGACAAAACAGGTATTCCTTTTAAAAATATGCAAAAACCCTCAATGCTTTCTCTTTGCAGTCCTTAGAGCTTGTCATGTGCATATAATTCATATTGCCAACCATGGAAACTTCAAGATTTGTCCTAATCGTATATATAACCTTGTGCAATGCTTTCATTGATCACTAAACTGTATCCAAGAAACTGCTGTCATTCTACAACCGAATAGATACTGAGTCTAATATACTGTTATAAAAACATTGTGTCTTGTAGCATGCAAAGTAATCTTGCATCATGCCATGAACTCAAACTGTAATATCGAAATATAATATATGATCCTTCTTGAACATTTCAGATTTGTTGTGCCACCACCAAACCAAACATATAATCAGACATCAACTTCTGAGAATCTTAGGAATGTTCTTCTGTAAATAGGATTTATACCCATTCACCTGTGTACAATTTCCTTAGTGATTTCCGTATTGCTGTCCAATAAGCTGCCCGTACCCAGTGAGCTTCCTTGTTATCCAGGCCTTAAAACTTGTTTTTTTATTTTCAATCTGTCTAGTTCATGTTCTTCACTGGATTAATATCAACTAGTATCTCACATACAAAACAAACTTCCAATTCTAAAGATTATTGAGTACCTTTATGCAATACAAACCTCCAGTTAAAACCAGTAGTCCTCTATCTGTCTTTTCATTGCACAATCCTGAAGTAAATCTTCTAATATCATGTAAACTGTCTTAGTAGTTTTGACAGATTTCATAAGTTGACAATGACTCCGAAGTTGTAGATTGGTGATGTCGACAGTTTGTTGAAGTCACTATCAGAATGTACACTAGTAAAAAAAACCCCTTGCGCGACCAAATTTTGCGCGACGAAAAACTATTCGTTGCTCAAAGTCACTTTGAGCGACGAAACTTGAAACTTCGTCGCTCAAAGTCTTTCCCGACCAAATTTTGCGCGACGAAAAATAATTCGTCGCACAAAGTCACTTCACGCGACAAACTTTTGCGCGACGACAATACATCGTCGCTCAAAGTCTTGCGCGACCAATTTTGCGCGACGAAAAATAATTCGTCGCTCAAAGTGACTTTGCGCGACGAAAAGTAAACTTCGTCGCGCAAAGTCCTTATAAAAATAAATAAAATAAAAAAAATTATTTTTTAAAATCTTTGCATGACGTAATCCAAACATTTTGTCACCTAAACCAATTTATTTTTTTTTTTTATTTTGTATGCATAACACTTAAGAAATTAAACGGTATATATATTTATTAAGTAGCTTTAAATTTATTATTTTAGATCGGATCGGATTTTTATTAGAAAAATATATTCTTGTTGTTCGGATTGGGTTTTTGTTAGAAAATATATATTTCAAATTGATGATCGAATTATTTCGTTGTATTCATATTGGGTCAAGGAGTGTATCAGTAAAAAATCATCAAAATCGGAGTTAAAATAACCGTTAAATCTTGATTTTTCATTATAACCGTCGAAAAGTTTTGTCCCCTTACTTGATCTCTGAATGTTTATTTTTTCCGATTTTTGGCATATATGATCTCAAAGTATAAACAAACAAGTTTGACGGTTGGATCGTTGAAACTAGTTTTTTTGAATACATATGCCATCAAAACAATATATTCACTAACAATTAAGAGTTTATTCATACTTTCGTTAAATATAACATAAGATTTTGTGGTATCCACTAGTGTAAATATTTTAAATTGAAGATCAAATTCAGTCATTGTATTCATATAGGGTCAAGGAGTGTAGCTGTAAAAAAATCATCAAAATCGGAGTTCAAATAACCGTTAAATCATGATTTTTCATTTATAACTGTCGAAAAGTTTTGTCCCGTTACTTGATCTATGAATGTTTATTTTTTTCGATTTTTGGCGTATATGATCTCGAAGTATAAAAAAACAAGTTTGACGGTTGGATTGTTGAAACTAGTTTCGTAGAATGCATATGCCATCAAAACAATATATTCACTAACAATTAAGAGTTTATTTATATTTTCGTTAAATATAACATAAGATTTTGTGGTATCCACTAGTGCAAATGTTTTAAATTGAAGATCAAATTCAGTCATTATATTCATATAGGGTCAAGGAGTGTAGCTGTAAAAAAAATCATCAAAATCGGAGTTAAAATAACCGTTAAATCGTGATTTTTCATTTATAACTATCGAAAAGTTTTGTCCCGTTACTAGATCTCTGAATGTTTGTTTTTTGTGATTTTTGGGGTATACGATCTTGAAGTATATACAAACAACTCTTATGGTTGGATAGTTGAATAGTGTGTGTGTGTGTGTATATATATATATATTTATTAAGTAGCTTTAAATTTATTTATTTTGAACGTATAACACTTAAGAAATTGAATAGTATATACATTTATTAAGTAGCTTTCACCTTAATTATATTTTAAATCATAAAATAAAATATTTTTATTATTTATTATTCATAACAATTATTTTTATAAATATTGTGCTACGAACCAATTTTTCGTCTCTCAAAAGTTTGCGCGACCAACAGTTTGTCGTGCAAAACTCAAAAAATTTGGGCTAGTACAAAAAATGGGATGCGGGTTTTTAAAATTGAAAAAAAACTTTAGACTTTGCGCGACCAATATTTTTTGTCGCGCAAAAATTTGGGCGGCTACCAAAAATGGGACGCGGGAATTTTTTTATATAATTGTTTTAGACTTTGCGCGAGCAATATGTATTTTTCGTCGCGCAACAATTTAAAAATTTTGGCGGGTACCAAAAATGGGATGCGGGAATTTTTTTTTAAAAAAAATAATTTTTTTAGACTTTGCGCGACCAATATTCCTATATTCGTCGCGCAAAACTTTGCGAGACCAATATGTTTCGTCGCGCAAAACTTTGCGCGACCAATATATATTTTTCGTCGCGCAAAAATTTGGGCGGGTACCAAAAATGGGACGCGGGAATTTTTTTTATAATTGTTTTAGACTTTGCGCGACCAATATGTATTTTTCGTCGCACAAAAATTTAAAAATTTTGGCGGGTACCAAAAATGGGATGCGGGAAATTTTTTTTTTCAAAAAATAATTTTTAGACTTTGCGCGACCAATATTTCTATATTCGTCGCGCAAAACTTTGCGAGACCAATATGTTTCGTCGCGCAAAACTTTGCGCGACCAACCGTATTTTCGTCGCGCAAAGTGATACGATTTTTAAAAACCGAAATAACTCCTCCACCATTTTCTCAATTTCTTTCTCTACTCTTACCTCTCCTCTCTCTTTCCCTCTCCCCAAATCCAACCCTTTCTCTCACACTCACTCCTCTCACTTAATCTCTCATCTCTCTCTTCACTATCTCTCACTCACTCTCTCATCTATCTTTTCACTATCTCTCACTCTCTCATCTCTCTATCACTATCTTATCTAATTCTATCACTTCTCCCTCTCATTCTCACTCACTCTCAATCTTGCCAAAAGGAATATTCTCTCCAAATTTTAAATTGTTTTCATTAATATGTGTTTTTGGAGTTAGTTTTGAGTTTGTGTGGGGTTTGGGGTTGAGTAAAGGGGAGAGATTGGAGTTTGGGTTGGATTTGTGGTATAACAATTTTAGGGGAGATTATGCATTTTTTTTTTTTTGTTGTTGTTATTTGACCATATTTGTTTTTTTGTAGGTAATCATCGAGACTTTGATGGCTAAAGTTGAGGATTAGGAAGCTATCAAAACATATCATCTGCCACTACCACCACAATATGCTTGTATTAGGATTTTATTATTGTACTTTGTTAATTTATGTGTACATTTTGAATATTATATATATATTTATTGGATAATTTGATCACTATTTTTCATATGTAATTTTATTTTGAATATGTCAATTTAAATTAAAGTAATTAAGAAAAATCTTACAATTAAATTAAATTTAAAAAGTAAAAATTTGAAAAAATTGATATAATTAAATTAATATAAAGTGATTTAAAAAAGATCATACAATTAAATTACATTTAAAAAGTAAAAATTTGAGAAAATTAATATAAATAAATTAATATTAAAGAAATAATAAAACAAAAAGTCAAAAACCTTGCGTGACAAAATATTTTGTAGCGCAAACTATTAAATTAGTTTATTTTATTACAAAAATTTAAAACACAAAAAATATTTCGTCGTGCAAATATTTGCGCGAACGTTAGTATTCGTCGCGCAAAACTCTAAAAATGTGGGTGGGTACCAAAAAAGGGACGCGGGAATTTTTTATAGTAATACGTGTTGGCGTGAGTCAATGTTCCTATTAGGAATAGAATTTGTTCATATTATGAATAGAATTTATATTTTATTGTAATTATCTAATTTGAGTAGAATTAGGAGATTTTGTACATATTTTTTATTTGTACCCACTCTGTATGTAGTATATATATTCCTCCTTGAGAGAAGAATAAACATATAAGTTTAAATCCTAATTATTTTTAGTTGGTATCAGAGCGGGTTCTGATCCTTCTCTACAACATCAAAACCCTAATCCTAAAAATACCTATTTCAGTTGCACCTAGCCTATACACCTAAGCATGTGCCGTCTTATATCTCTTACTATCGTCGTCGCCATCTAATCTTTTGCTGCCGCTGCCATCTATCACCATGTTAGATATCACTGAATCTTCTTCTTCTACTCCTATTGTTACGGTTCATGCCGAATCGTCCAACAACAAACCTATGGGATTCAAATTGAATGGATCCAACTATGAACTCCATGCTACTACACAAGGCAACTTGGGTTACCTAACTGGCGACACTAATGCTCCTGATTCCAAAGACCCGAAATTTGGGAAGTGAGAAAAAGTTGGATGCTGAAAACTATGGAACCAAGTTTGTTGAATATGTTTCATACTCTACCTACTGCTAAGGAAATTTGGGATGCTGTTAGTCAGATGTTTTATGATTGCTCTGACATATCCTAGCTCTATGAACTGCGATGCTAGGCTACCCATCTCAAGCAAGAATGTCATCCTGTCTCTACCTATTTTGCCGAACTTAAGGCAATCTGGCTTGAATAAGACAAGAGACGTCCTTTTCAGATGAAGTGTGCTGATGATATAAAGACTTTTCAGGATGCTGTTTTGGTAGAACGCGTGTATGATTTTTTGGCTGGCCTTGACGATACTTATGACAAGGTCCGCAATGATATTCTACGGAGTGATAAAGTTCCAAGTATTGAAAATGTATTTTTTATGGTTCATCGAGAGGCTCAACTCCAGATTACTATGCTTGGATCCGGCACCAAGATTGGGGAATCTACTGTTGCGTTTGCTTCCAAAAACACTGCTTTGGTTTCTCGGCCTCCAGGGTTTGGCTCTTCTGCTGTTCCTCCTCGTCTTCTGACTTCTGTAAAAAAAAGAAAAACAAACTGAAGTGTGATCACTATGGTGAAAAGAGACATACAATCGACACCTATTGGGCATTGCATGGAGTACCAGATTGGGAGAAGGAGCAGAGGCGTTTAAAAAGGGAACAACTGGACAGCAAAGCTCATGTGGCTGTTGCCCCCATTTCTGTGGCTGACATCGCCACTAGGCATGGCCCCCTTACTGCTACTCCTCCTCCGACTTTGACCGCAATCTCAAGCACTCCAACACCTCAGCCTCTAGGTAACTTTGGCAAGGCTTTCCATGCCCATGATACCCGCGATACAGGTTGGATTATTGATTCAGGAGCTACTGACCATCTGATGTATAATTCTACTTTATTCTCTACTACTCTTCCGCCTCATCGTGATCATGTTCTGACTGCTAATAATGCTGCTGCTCCTGTCACGGGGGCTGGTTCTTTACTCTTGACACCTGCTTTACCATTGGACAAAGTGTTACTGGTTCCATCTTTGTCTAGTAATTTATTATCTGTGCCGCAAGTTACTGAGCAGTTAAACTGCGTTGTACTTATGTATCCGTCTTTTGTCTTACTACAGGATATCCAGACTCGGGAGATCTTTGGTCGTGGTACTAAAAATGGGGGGCTTTATTATGTGGATGATGTGGCAACTAGTCGGGTTCTTCATGCTGGTAGTGCCGAAACTTCTCAGCATCTCCGGAATTGGTTGCTACATTGCCGATTTGGTCATGCCTCATTTGGATATTTATGACATTTGTTTCCCGCATTATTTAGTGGTGTCAACGAGTCTGCTTTCCAATGTCAGACTTGTATTTTAGCTAAGAGTCATCGAGTATCCTACCCTCCAAGTTGTAATAAACAGCTTATGCCATTTGATCTAGTTCATTCTGATGTTCGGGGACCTTCCCTTATTTCTACAGCCTTGGGAGTTCGCAGGTTTGTGTTATTTGTGGATGATTACACTCGTATGATGTGGTTATATGGGAAGAAAAATAAAAGTGATGTGGTTGAAATTTTTCAGCGTTTTTATCAGATGATTCAGACTTAATTTATACTTCCTATCAAGGTTTTTCGATCTGATAACGGTGGAGAACTTGTTAATTCGGCATTATCCCATTTTTTTCACACTAAAGGTGTACTCCATGAGACTACTTGCCCTCAAACACCACAACAGAATGGGGTTGCTGAACGTAAAAATGGGCAGATCCTTGCTGCTGCCCTTGCTCTGCTGCTTGGTGCATTAGTTCCAAAGGGGTTCTGGGTGGATGATGTTACTTATGCAGTGTATCTCTTGAATCATCTACCTTCTCGAGTTTTGGATTTCCAAACTCCTATGCAGGTACTAACCCATCATCTCTTTGCCTCTTCTATGTTGACTTTGTCTCCAAAGGTGTTTGGTTGTGTCGTCTATGTTCACCACCATCAGAATCAGAGGAGTAAGCTGGACCCATGTGCTCTCCGCTGTATCTTTCTGGGTTTCTCTCCTAATCAGAAAGGCTACCGATGCTGTCATCCTACAACTCGACGTCTCTGTCTTTATGGATGTTACCTTTATTAAGGATGAAATGTTCTTCTCTGATACACCCAAGCATGTCCTTCAGGGGGAGACTAGTAGTGAAGGACATAGCTGGCTAGATTTACAAGGTGAAGTAGTATTGGATAGTTTGATACAAAGGGAAGAACCGACCAAACCTACTGAACCGGCTGAACTTGATACCCTGGCCGAACCTGCTACACCCGTTGAACCTACTATTTTAACTGATGTCACTGTTGTCACTGAACCGATTACCCCTTATGAAGCTTCCCTAATAGTACCCAATCAAGCTCCCCTGGATAATCCTAAGGTAAGTGCTTCTATTCATACTGCTGATAATTCTTATGTTTTACCGCCTAGACGAAACCGTGGGTTTCCACCTGATCATTACTCACCAGAAGGCAAAGCAAGATATGCTATTGCCCATTATGTGACGGATCACATGTTATCTCCTGAGTGCAAAGCTTTTGTGGCCAGAATGGATAGTATTAAAATTTCAACCCGTATTGAGGAGGCATCTAATGATCCAAAATAGGCTGAAGCCATGAATATTGAAATGGAGGCGCTGCAGAAAAATAATACATGTGACATTGTTGATCTACCAAAGTGAATGAAGCATGTTGGATGCAGATGGGTGTTTACAGTTAAATATAATGCAGATGGTACTGTGGAGAGGTACAAGGCAAGATTAGTAGCCAAAGGGTTCACTCATACATATGGAGTTGATTATCATGATACTTTTGCACCTGTGGCTAAGATGAATACTGTCAAAGTTTTGTTGTCAATTTGATGTAAAAAATGCATTCTTACATGGTGAACTAGAAGAAGAAGTGTACATGAGTCTTCCACTGGGGTATAGCATTACCGGTGACACGGGGAACGTGTGCAAATTAAAAAAGGCGTTGTACAGGTTAAAGTAGTCTCCTCGGGCATGGTTTGGCAGAATTACTACAGCTATGAAGAAGTTTAGTTATCAACAAGCCAATACTGATCATACTCTATTCATTAAACATAGGGCTGGTAAGGTGACTTTGTTGATTATTTATGTTGATGATATGATTGTGACTGGTGATGATACTGCAAAAATCGAGGAACTACAGAAGTGTTTAGCATCTGAATTTGAGATAAAAGATTTGGGTAGTCTGAAATATTTTCTAGGAGTGGAAGTCACTCGATCTAAACATGGCTTATTTCTTTCACAAAGGAAGTATGTCATGGACCTGTTAGCAGATACTGGAATGCTTGACTGTAAACCAGCTGATACACCTATTGTTGAGAATCACAAACTTGGTGTTTATGTGGATCAGGTCCTAACTAACAAAGAAAGATACCAAAAGTTGGTTAGGAGATTTATTTATTTATCATTGACACGCCCTGATATTGCCTATGCGGTAAGCGTTGCTAGCCAATTTATGCATTCCCCTAGTGATGATCATATGGCTGCTGTGATGCGTATTTAGAGTTACTTAAAGTCTGCTCCTGGGAGAGGTTTATTATTTAAAAAAAAAAATGGCCACTTGGATCTAGAAGGTTACACTAATGCAGATTATGCAAGGAATATTACAGATAGACATTCTACATCTGGTTACTTCACATTTGTTGGTGGTAACCTAGTTACGTGGCGTAGCAAGAAGCAAAACGTTGTGTCTCGGTCCTTTGCAGAGTCTGAGTACAGAGGGATTGCCCAAGGGGTTTGTGAAATACTGTGATTGAGGTGGTTACTTGCTGAAATTGGGTTTAGACCGGATGCTACTACAAAGCTCTACTGTGATAATCAGTATGCATTTGAAATTGCTAACAATCCAGTGCAACATGATCGAACTAAGCATGTAGAAGTTGATTGGCATTTCATTAAGGAGAAGTTGGAGCATAAGTTAATTCCTATACCTTTTGTGCCCTCTTCAGAGCAGATATGCTGACCCATGCCGTGTCAAAGCGCCGATTTGAAGACTAACTTGACAAGTTGGGCATTACTGATATCTATGCACCAACTTGAGGGGGAGTGTTGGCGTGAGTCAACGTTCCTATTAAGAATAGAATTTTTTCCTATTAGGAATAGAATTTATATTTTATTGTAATTATCTAATTTGAGTAGAATTAGGAGATTTTGTGCATATTTTCTATTTGTACCCACTCTGTATACCCATTCTTAATGTAGTATATATATTCCTCCTTGAGAAAAGAATAAACATATCAGTTTAAACCCTACCAGTAGTATATATATATTTTCTACTCCCTGTAGTATATATATTTTCTACCAGTATGAAATTGTTTAGTCAATGAAAACTTTTCCCTTTCAATCATTCTGGATGCTTCATAAAAGTCTTTATATTCTTGCTTTTACGAGTGCCAAATTGTCAAAAGTTTTCTTTACTAGTGACCACTTTCACTGTTTGTGATAATGCTACTATTTAGAAACTTGCAGTTGAATTGATATGCCAAAATCAAAAACTTTATTTGCCAAATTTTATTGCTGAATATTGAAACAGACTTATCAAACTCCAAGTTGAAGTTTGATTTTACAATCCTACTGAATGATTCTAACTTCCTTGCTATGAAAAAAATGCAAACTACATAAACTAGCTCAAAAGGAAAACAAAACCAACTGAAATACTAGCTGCTTAATGTATTTGATCTATGATCATTTTTCTCCTTGCTTGGTGGCATCTGGTTTATCAGTTCCTTTACCCTTGTTCTTTTCCAGCCATTTCTTATATCTTCTGCATTCTCTCTTCATGTGCCCAAATTTCTTGCAAAAGAAACACTTCAATCCAACAAGTTTTCCTTCCTTTTCTTCCTCATGTTTTCTTGCTTTCCGTGCTGTTGTATAGGTATTCCCATACGATTTTGGCTTTCCTTTTATATCATGTTATGCATTGATATGGTTTTGTTCCCTCTCTTTCTTGTTGTCTTGTTGCTATTGCACACAAATACCTATTAGATCATTCATAATCCACATCTCCTTTTGAGCAATGTAAGTGCTATTGAGAAGTTTGAAAGTACTCGGCGGAGAGTTGATTGCAAAATCACCATCATAGCTTCATCTACATTCACATCCAGGGATCTTAACTTGTTTCCAATGCCGAGCATTTTTGTTATGTGAACCCTGACACAACCTTCCCCATCATATTTCAAATCTGTCAATTGACCCGTCAAGTTTCCTATCTCAACTTTCTTAGATTCTTGAAACTTTTCTCCAATTCCCTTAAGGAAAGCCTTAGCATTGTCAGATGAAGGAATGACACCTTTCACAGAGGGTGAGATCGATCTTGTCATAATGAGAATGGCCATTCTGTTTGTCTTGTTCCGTTCGGCATATTTGAGAATTGAACATGTTTTAGTAATCACCAAAACACATGACACATGAATTTCTTTTATGTATTGATTTCTCATATCTGTGGACAGAAAGAAATCTCCATGAATTCATAAACCTCATGTTTTGCATCACACCACAGTAGATTTCCGTAAACAAGACTACCAACATCTGTGGACAGAAGGTTTTTTCTCATTTACATCGATCTTCTGTGCAATCTTGATCAGTTTCCTTTGAATACAAGATTCCTTGATTAACTATGCATTGTGGCTCGCTCTAGTTAATACAGAATTTCTTGAAACCTTGATCTTTAGCCTTCAAGCATGGATAACAAAAATCATAAATTTGAAAACATGCTTAACAGATCTACATAAATAGAAAAGTGAAAAAGCAAAACCATGCTTCATTCAATTTTCAGTCTTCAAAACTAATTTGCAGCATGGTATGCAGCGGATTATTTTGTTTTGTTTCAATCGTTTTATGTTATTGTTAAAACATGCGCGACGAAATATTTTTTGTTTTAAATTTTTTTAATTTAAAATAAACTAATTTAATAGTTTGCGCTACGAAATATTTTGTCGCGCAAGGTTTTTGACTTTTTGTTTTATTATTTCTTTAATATTAATTTTTTCAAATTTTTACTTTTTAAATTTAATTTAATTGTATGATTTCTTTTTAAAATTACTTTAATTTAAATTGATATTAATTTTTACTTTTTAAATTTAATTTAATTGTATGATTTTTTTTAATTACTTTAATTTAAATTGACATATTCAAAATAAAATTACATATGAAAAATAGTGATTAAATTATCCAATAAATATATATATAATATTCAAAATGTACACATAAATTAACAAAGTACAATAATAAAATCCTAATACAAGCGTATTGTGGTGGTAGTGGTGGAGGATATGTTTTGATAGCTTCCTAATCCTCAACTTTAGCCGTCAAAGTCTCGATGATTCCCTACAAAAAAAATAAATATGGTCAAATAACCACCAAAAAAAAAAAAAGGCATAATCTCCCCTAAAATTGTTATACCACAAATCCAACCCAAACTCCAATCCCTCCCCTTTACTCAACCCCAAAACCCACACAAACTCAAAATTAACTCCAAAAACACATATTAATGAAAAAAATTTAAAATTTGGAGAGAATATACCTTTTGGCAAGATTTAGAGTGAATGAGAATGAGAGGGAGAAGTGAGTGTGAGAGAATTAGAGAAGATAGTGATAGAGAGATGAGAGAGTGAGTGAGAGAGAGTGAGAGATAGTGAAGAGAGAGATGAGAGATTAAGTGAGAGGAGTGAGTGAGAGAAATGGTGGGAGTTGGGGAGAGGGAAAGAGAAAGGAGAGGTAAGAGTAGAGAAAGGCATTGAGAAAATGGTGGAGTTATTTCGGTTTTAAAAACCGTATCACTTTGCGCGACGAAAAATATTGTTGGTCGCGCAGAGGTTTGCGCAACGAAAAATATTGGAATATTAATCGCGCAACCTTTTGCGCGACGAAACATATTGGACGCGCAAAGTCTAAAAAAATTATTTAAAAAAAATAAAAATCTCCGCGTCCCATTTTTGGTACCCGCCAAAATTTTTAAATTTTTGCGCGACGAATAGAGGAGTATTGGTCATGCAAAGTCAAAAAATTATTTTTAAAAAAAAAATCCCCGCGTCCCATTTTTGGTACCCGCCAACATTTTTAAATTTTTGCGCGACGAATAGAGAAATATTGGTCGCGCAAAGTCAAAAAAAATTATTTTAAAAAAAAAATCCCCGCGTCCCATTTTTGGTACCCGCCAAAATTTTTAAATTTTTGCGCGACGAATATAGTATTATTGGTCGCGCAAAGTCTAAAAAAATTATTTTAAAAAAATAAAACTCCCCGCATCCCATTTTTGGTACCCACCAAAATTTTTAAATTTTTGCGCGACGAAAAATACGTATTTGTCGCGCAAAGTCTAAAAAAATTATTTAAAAAAAATAAAAATCCCCGTGTCCCATTTTTGGTACCCGCCAAAATTTTTAAATTTTTGCGCGATGAAAAATACATACTGGTCACGCAAAGTCTAAAAAAATTCCCGCGTCCGATTTTTCCAAATTTTTTCGAGACGAAAAAATATATTGGTCGCGCAAATTTTTGAGCGACAAAAAATATTGGTCGCGCAAAGTCTAAAATTTTTTTATTTTTTTTAAAAATCCCGCGTCTCATTTTTGGTACCCGTCCAAATTTTTAGAGTTTTGCGCGACAAACTGTTGGTTGCGCAAACTTTTGAGAGACGAAAAATTGGTTCGTAACACAATATTTATAAAAATAATTGTTATGAATAATAAAAATAAAATTATTTTATTTTACAATTTAAAATATAAATAAGGTTAAAGCTGCTTAATAAATATATATACTATTCAATTTCTTAAGTGTTATACGTACAAAATAAATAAATTTAAAGCTACTTAATAAATAAATATATATACACACACCATTCAACGATCCAACCGTCAAACTTATTTCTATATACTTCAAGATCTTATACCCCAAAAATCGCAAAAAACAAACATTCAGAGATCTAGTAACGAGACAAAATTTTTCGATGGTTATAAATGAAAAATTACGATTTAACGGTTATTTGAACTCCGATTTTGATGATTTTTTTTTACAGCTACACTCCTTGACCATATATGAATACAATGACTGAATTTGATCTTCAATTTAAAATATTTACACTAGTGGATATCACAAAATCTTATGTTATATCTAACGAACGTATAAATAACCTCTTAATTGTTAGTGAATATATTGTTTTGATGGCATATGCATTCACCAAAACTAGTTTCAATGATCCAACCGTCAAACTTGTTTGTTTATACTTCGAGATCATATACACCAAAAATCGGAAAAAATAAATATTCAGAGATCAAGTAATGGGACAAAACTTTTCGACGGTTCTAATGAAAAATCATGATTTAACGGTTATTTTAACTCTGATTTTGATGATTTTACACAGCTACACTCCTTGACCCTATATAAATACAATGACTGAATTTGATCTTCAATTTAAAATATTTACACTAGTGGATACCACAAAATCTTATGTTATATTTACCGAACGTATAAATAAACTCTTAATTGTTAGTGAATATATTGTTTTGATGGCATATGCATTCACCAAAACTAGTTTCAACGATCCAACTGTCAAACTTGTTTGTTTATACTTCGAGATCATATACGCCAAAAATCGGAAAAAATAAACATTCAGAGATCAAGTAATGGGACAAAACTTTTCGACGGTTATAATGAAAAATCACGATTTAACGGTTATTTTAACTCCGATTTTTATGATTTTTTACAGCTACACTCCTTGACCCTATATGAATACAATGAACTAATTCGATCGTCAATTTAAAATATATATTTTCTAACAAAAACCCAATCGGAACAACAATAATATATTTTTCTAACCAAAATCCGATCCGATCTAAAATAATAAATTTAAAGCTACTTAATAAATATATATACTGTTTCATTTCTTAAGTGTTATGCATACAAAATAAAAAACAAAAATAAATTAGTTTAGGCGACGAAATGTTTGGATTACGTCATGCAAAGATTTTAAAATACATATATATTTTATTTTTATAAGGACTTTGCGCGACGAAGTCATGTTTCGTCGCGCAAAGTCACTTTGAGCGACGATGTATTGTTGTCGCGCAAAGTACTTTGCGCGACGAATGTTTTTTCGTCGCGCAAAATTTGGTCGCGCAAGACTTTGAGCGACGATGTATTGTCGTCGCGCAAAAGTTCGTCACGCAAAGTACTTTGCGCGACGAATGTTTTTTCGTCGCTCAAAATTTGGTCGCGCAAGACTTTGAGCGACGATGTATTGTCGTCGCGCAAAAGTTTGTCGCGCAAAGCCACTTTGAGCGACGATATATTGTTGTTGCGCAAAGTACTTTGCGCGACGAATGTTTTTTCGTCGCGCAAAATTTGGTCACGCAAGACTTTGAGCGACGACGTATTGTCGTCGCGCAAAAGTTTGTCGCGAAGTGACTTTGCGCTACGAATTGTTTTTCGTCGCGCAAAATTTGGTCGCGCAAGACTTTGAGCGACGAAGTTTTGTGTTTCGTCGAGCAAAGTGACTTTGAGCGACGAATAGTTTTTCGTCGCGCAAAATTTGGTCGCGCAAGGGGTTTGTTTTACTAGTGCCCATTAGGACTAGGCTATCCAAATAAAATATTATTAACTAATCCCACTAGAATTAGGCTAACCAACAAAAGAACTAAACCCCACACCCCACGTGAAAAAATTAGACTCCCACAAGGCATAGACATTCCCTCTCTCCTTTACCCCAAAAATTAAAAAAATATAAAAAATAAATAATTAGTGATTTTAATAGGTTTTTGTTATCAATGAAATTTACTCGTACCGTTGAGTTTTCAATAGGTTTGTATGTAAGCTAAATTTAGCCCACACCATTCTAAAATCCTGGGTCCGTCCCTGGATACCACAACAAACTATATAGGCTGCATATATTAAAACACTAACATTGATCGTAACCAAATTCTTCTACTCAGAATGATCCTTTAAGCTATTATTCTAGATGGGGTTTTGAATGTCTTTTTGCTGGTCTGATCGTCTGAGCAGGGACTTGATATTTATATGCATTGGCTCAAGATTCCTAGCCCATCAAGGAATACAAGAGCTATCCAAATTGCAGTGGTATAAGGTGCTCTAATCGATTACACACCATTCAACGATCCAACCATAAGACTTGTTTGTATATACTTCAAGATCATATACCCCAAAAATCGCAAAAAACAAACATTCAGAGATCTAGTAACGGGACAAAACTTTTCGATAGTTATAAATGAAAAATCACGATTTAACGGTTATTTTAACTCCGATTTTGATGATTTTTTTACAGCTACACTCCTTGACCCTATACGAATACAATAACTAAATTTGATCTTCAATTTAAAACATTTGCACTAGTGAATACCACAAAATCTTATGTTATATTTAACGAAAGTATAAATAAACTCTCAATTGTTAGTGAATATATTATTTTGATGGCATATGCATTCTAAGAAACTAGTTTCAAAGATCCAACCGTCAAACTTGTTTTTTTATACTTCGAGATCATATACGCCAAAAATTGGAAAAAATAAACATTCATAGATCAAGTAACGGGACAAAACTTTTCGACGGTTATAAATGAAAAATCATGATTTAACGGTTATTT
This sequence comes from Prunus dulcis, assembly GCF_902201215.1. NCBI lineage: Eukaryota > Viridiplantae > Streptophyta > Magnoliopsida > Rosales > Rosaceae > Prunus > Prunus dulcis. The sequence continues at coordinate 5,765,762 of NC_047654.1, forward strand.
TAACTCCGATTTTGATGATTTTTTACAGCTACACTCCTTGACCCTATATGAATACAATGACTGAATTTGATCTTCAATTTAAAATATTTACACCAGTGGATACCACAAAATCTTATGTTATATTTAATGAAAATATAAATAAACTCTTAATTGTTAGTGAATATATTGTTTTGATGGCATAGGCATTCTACGAAACTAGTTTCAACGATCCAACCATCAAACTTGTTTTTTAATACTTCGAGATCACATACGCCAAAAATCGAAAAAAATAAACATTCAGACCTCAAGTAACTGGACAAAACTTTTTGACGGTTATAAATGAAAAATCATGATTTAACGGTTATTTTAACTCCGATTTTCATGATTTTTTACAGCTACACTCCATGACCTTATATGAATACAATGACTGAATTTGATCTTCAATTTAAAATATTTACACTAGTGGATACCACAAAATCTTATGTTATATTTAACAAAAATATAAATAAACTCTTAATTGTTAGTGAATATATTGTTTTGATGGCATACACATTCTACGAAAGTAGTTTCAACAATCCAACCGTCAAACTTGTTTGTTTATACTTCGAGATCATATACGCCAAAAATTGGAAAAAATAAACATTCATTGATCAAGTAACGGGACAAAACTTTTCGATGGTTGTAAATGAAAAATCATGATTTAATGGTTATTTTAACTCCGATTTTGATGATTTTTTACAGCTACACTCCTTGACCCTATATGAATACAATGACTGAATTTGATCTTCAATTTAAAAAATTTACACTAGTGGATACCACAAAATCTTATGTTATATTTAACGAAAGTATAAATAAACTTTTAATTGTTAGTGAATATATTGTTTTGATGGCATATGCATTCAAAAAAACTAGTTTCAACAATCCAACCGTCAAACTTGTTTGTTTATACTTCGAGATCATATACGCCAAAAATCGGAAAAAATAAACATTCAGAGATCAAGTAAGGGGACAAAACTTTTCGACGGTTATAATGAAAAATGACGATTTAACGGTTATTTTAACTCCGATTTTGATGATTTTTTACTGCTACACTCCTTAACCCGATATGAATACAATGAAATAATTCGATCGTCAATTTAAAATATATATTTTCTAACGAAAACCCAATCCGAACAACACGAATATATTTTTCTAATAAAAATCCGATCCGATCTAAAATAATAAATTTAAAGCTACTTAATAAATATATATACCGTTTAATTTCTTAAGTTTTATGCATACAAAATAAAAAACAAAAATAAATTGGTTTAGGTGACAAAATGTTTGGATTACGTCATGCAAAGATTTTAAAAAATAATTTTTTAATTTTATTTATTTTTATAATGACTTTGTGCGACGAAGTTAACTTTTCGTCGCGCAAAGTCACTTTGAGCGACGAATTATTTTTCGTCGCACAAAATTGGTCGCACAATACTTTGAGCGACGATGTATTGTCGTCGCGCAAAAGTTTGTCGCGCGAAGTGAAGTTTCGTCGCGCAAAGTGACTTTGAGCGACGAATAGTTTTTCGTCGCGCAAAGTGACTTTGAGCGACGAATAGTTTTTCGTCGCGCAAAATTTGGTCGCGCAAGAGGTTTTTTTTACTAGTGGTGTCACATGTATTTAAAATTTAATATATGTTTTAAAATAATTATAATTCATAAAATTTTAATAAGAAAACAAAAATTTTATGAATTTTAAATTAAAAAAATTTAAAAATTTTGTAAGGACCATTTGTGATAGGTGTATGAACCTCAAGAATATTTTGTGATATACATATATGCCACGTCAGCAAACTAATGGAGTTTTTGACGGAACCTAACAGCAGGAACCATTTGTGATCATACATACTAACCTTGAGGACCATGAATGACAAAAAAAAAAAAATTAAGGATGCAATCTGATAGTTTCGTAAACCTTAGGGACGTTTTGTGATAATAAGCTTTTTTTTACACATGTATAGCAAATTTTATCCATGGATGCATCTTGATAAGCACTTATGTCATCAACCACAATCAATCAACCTTCTTTAAAGGGTTTCGAGAGAGAGAGGAGCTAGCGAATTCAGAACTAGCTAAATGCTATTGAAGCCCGTCTTAATGGGACTGTCTTGAATCCGTTGCAGCCTCTTCTTGCAGCGGCCGGCAGGCATAGATAACATTCAATCTATTGACATATGGCCTTATTCATCTAGGCTTTGAAATAAGCTGCTAGGTAACACTATTTTTGGGATGTGTATGAGGGTAAAGTCTAATGGTAACAATGAAATTAGAATATTACATTGGATATGGTATTATATGGTTTAATAATAATAATGTGGTATTTTTGTAATGAATAATGCTACTCTTGCCACATTTGTATATTACATTTCCATACGAGTTTTTATAAAAAAATAATAATAATGAAAATTTACTCCTCATTTTCATGAGTGTTAGTTTTTATAAAAACTTTCAAAAGCAGCCAAACAGTCACCTAAAAAGACTCAAATGCCCTTAGAACTAAAACCTACTTAAACCTAAAAAGCAAAACTCTGTTTGAGACTTGCGAAGAGAAAACTATGATGGATTCAGCCGCCCTCAACCATGGAAAAAAAACTAAGATGAATAGAAAATTACCAAATATATATATAAAACCTTTAAAAAAAACTATTACAATAAATCATACGAGCTGCAATATAATCATATGTATTCACACTGAAAACTATAAAATTTGACGCATAAAAAAAAAAAAACTAACAAATTTGATGGGTCCACCCGCTCCACACCGAGGCCTTCTTTCTTTGGTGTAATTGTTGATTTTCAACAACAACATTTTTCTTTTCGAAATATATGATGGAGATTTTGACTCATTATTCAACAATTTACTACTCATTACAAGATGGGTTCAACAGAAGTGGTCTATGTTGGTTAAGGAAATAACTTTTGGAGACATGGGGAAATAAATACTCATATTTTCTGGAGAAATATACTTGGAAACAATGGGTATTTCATAATCCTTGGAAACTGGGTGGATTGCAAAGTCCATCTAATAAGCTTTGCGGCAAAAACTTGTTGAGGGTTGGTTTGTTATAATCTTTGTGTGAGCTGAGGAAGTCATGTTGCTGTACAAAGCTTGGTGTGGGGGACCATGTGGATGTTATGATTACTATAGCTCATATAGTCATGCCTAACACCATACACGCGTAATGGCAGTACATGTGGGCTTGGTAGGTATTCCATGACTCGAACGAACCACTGCAAAAAAGTGATCACAACTTCTAGTATAAATACTGTGTCTGTGTGTGAGAACTAAGCAGCATATTTAGATATATATATATATATATATATATATATATAAGGCATAATATATGAGATATTAGATCATCAGCATGCCATTAATATATGAGATATTGGCAATGTTAAAACTACTCCTTCTTGTGCTCTTGTCAGCGGCTTCTCTGCAAGCTATCACCACTCATGGGCAACCGTATGACTACCTACAATATGTACTACAATGGCAGAAGACGAAATGTTTGAAGGTCGGGAAACGGTGCACTCCAGAGCATCAACCATATGAGAAGTTCACTACTCATGGCCTCTGGCCAACCAACCTCTCCAAGATATTGACATGCAAATCAGCTTCAAAATTTAGCAGCACTATGGTACGTATATATTTCTTTATTTCTTAAATCTTTTTATTCTTTCTTTAATGTACTTTATATTCATTCCTTTTATTTACAGTTTTCATTTATGATCGATTGATCTGATATCGCCAAATCTAATTATAGCTTTCTATCTTATAATAATATAATTAATTAGCTGCAAAATGATGCTTCATTGCTATCGAAGATGAAAGAGTCCTGGCCAAATCTGGAGCAGAGAGTTGCCCAAGGAAAAGACAACAATATGTGGTTTTGGGCGATGGAGTACGAAAAACACGGTACATGTGCCAAGTTTTCTAGCCAGAATACTTACTTGTCAAAAGCATGTGATTTGTGGGAAGAAAACAAGATTAAGGAGATTTTTGAGCACCACAAAATCTTTCCAACAAACGTGACGTCGTATAAAGATATTTTGCTTATGAATGCTATTCAAATGGAAACTCGCAGTTCTCCTCTCCTTCTTTGCCATAGAGTCAACGGCGATTATTTGTTGTGGGAGGTTGTCCTTTGCTATGACGACACGGCTAAAAAAAGGATGAATTGTTCTGATCAAAGTGCAAGACAAACAAATTGCGGAACGGACATCTATTATAAATAATAATTAGAGTATTACAAGTAAATAAAAGATATTGAGGAAGCTGCAAATTTTAAAAGTTAGTTCCTAACAATGGATATTGAGGATGTCCTTAGCAAATAATTCCAAGTCAGTCACTCAACAATAATTATAAATACAAAACTATATATAAATTTATCTTATAAGTGATGTTTTAACTTTTTAATTTTAGTTGTTTGTGCAAAACTATAGATATGTTAGAAATTACACTTCACTTGATTACTCTCAGAATATCAATACAGATCATGAAGTGTTGCCATTGCACATAAAAAAACATATATAAATTTAAATATATCCATACTTGAAATATACATAGTAAATTTAGTTTTAGACCCAATATACATTAAACATTTCCATGAATCACAATCTTTCCAATCGTTTTATTAGTCCCTGAACTTTGACCCGATTTGCATTTGAGTACCTCAATTTTCAAAATGGTTCCCGTGGTCCTTTAACTTTAGTTTCGTTTGGACAAATGGTCATGTTGTCAATTTTGTTAACATTTTATGTTAAATGCATAGGCAAAATGGTATTTTTATATTAAAACCAAAAAAATGAATAAAAAATCATATTTTTAAAATAGCAATAAAATAAAATCAAAATAAAAAACCAACAAAAATGAAGAAAAATAAAGTTTGGGGGGAGTAGAAATCGGGATAGAGAGGGAGAGAGATAGTTTAATTTGAATTTTTTTAGTTTTTTTTAATTTTTTATTCATATTTTAATCAATTTTGATACAAAAATACCATTTTGCCCTTGCATTTAACAAAAAAATTAACAAAATTGACGACATGACCATTTGTCCAAACGAAACTGAAGTTAAAGGACCACGGGAACCATTTTGGAAATTGAGGTACTCAAATGCAAATCAAGTCTAAATTCAGGGACTAATAAAACGATTAACCCCCCATATATTATTTATTCTTGTCTATATATGAGCAAAATAATTGAAAAAAAAAATGTAAAATGAAGGGGGATGCTAATACTTCAAACTCAAAGCCACTCTAACATATGACTTGCTCATTCATCTCGAACTTTGTCCAATTGCATTTTGGTGTAGCTGTCCTTCCATTTCATAAGTCTCACATATTGAAATAGACATGAAAAGAGCATATAACATGGTGAGGGCCTACAATGCTCCGCTTGGATTTGGCATTTTCAATCCCATATCAAATCTGAGAGCATGCAAATTAGGGCTGGACATCTAAGGCCGAAATACCGAAACCGTACACTAACCATACCGTACCAAACCGATTTCATACCATTTCATTTGGGATAAGGAGATATTCGGTATGATGCCATACCGTATCAAAGGAGTATGGTATAGTAGCGGAACCAGGTATTTGGTACCGATTAGTACCGTACCGTACCGAATACCTGAAGTATAATTATTTCATCTCTCTCTCTCTCTCTCTCTCTCTCTCTCTCTCTCTCTCTCTCTGGTTCTTTGTTTGGTTGCTGTTGCAGAGCAGTGTAGTGTCTTAGATTGAGATTTCCCTTATAAGTAATAAAAAAAAAAATCTTCAAATCCAACAGATACAATCCAAAACCTCACCCAAACCCACCTAGCCAAATCTATCTATCTCTCCCCTTGTTTTTATCTGCATGAAAACCCTAACAACATTCACCTTTTCCAAATCCCAGAATCAAATCCAACCAACAACATTTAAAATCCAACTACCCAAAACCCACTTCTTTAAACCAAATAACATTCACCAATGATCTAACCTCAACGCTCTTCAAAAACCCCTAGTCAGAAAGTAGACAAAGATTCACCTATTCTAGTTGACAACACCATCGTCCATGTCTGCTAGCTACTATACACACACACACACACACACATGTCTGCATGCCTTGTGTTGTGTTTCTTCTCTGTGGTAAGGTAAGCCTCAAGCAAGCAGCTTTGTTAATGTATGCATTTTGGGTTTTTCTTTTGGCTTCCCTTGACAACTTTGTAATAGGATTTCTATTGTTATTTATCAAGCTCAAGTTTAGATTGAGAATAGCTTCTCTAGGTGTTCTTAACTAACAAGTATCATATGGAGGTTCATGCAAATTGACAAAGGTAAATTGTGCATTGCATAACATTGCATTACACTGTTTTCATAAAATGATGACTAGTCATCTGTTTCTTGGATGACTAGTCATCCTTGCTCTCCAACTTGATAACCAACTTTTTTGTCCTATTCCTTTTTCTCTCTCTGCTGCCACATGGGACTCTGACCTAAGGGAATATTTTGGGCTATATAGGCCTTGTGATTCCTCTTGGGTAAGCTGTCTCTTTTGTGTGGAATTGGAGGAAAGATTGGTTCTCCATCTTTCCGTTCTTCTTCCTCAAGAGAGAACAACATTTCATCTATGATTTTTTTCATATTGATTTCTTTATGAAAAAACTGCATTTGAAATAATGATCTGCATCTAGCTTCATAAAAACATTCTCTCATTTATATCTAGGTCAGATTCACTACTGATTTCTTCAAGAGTATGGTTTCTTGAAGAAATTGGTTATTCTCCTTTGAATCCAAATTTTGGTTTCTGTTTGAGTTGAGCTTGCAAGCTGGTGCCATGGGATGAATGAGCTGAAGAAGGAGCTGCCATTGCCATGAAGAACTGGGCTTCAAGCTTTGCTAAGTTGGAGAAGAAGATTGCACAAAGGAGGTATTGCTCATCTTCCTAAATAGATCTAGGTTTTGCTTGAGCTTGCTTGTGTTCCTTTGTAAGAATCTTTTTCTACTTAGTGGATTGCCTGGTCGGTTGATGACCCCCAGTTTTTTCCCAATGGTGAGTTTCTGGGTGAACAATTTCTGATTGCATCTTTGTAATTTTTCTGGGTTTATGTTCTTTGTGGTTGACTAGTCATCGTATGAATTTCTGGGTTTGTGTTCTTGGTGGTTGACTAGTCATCGTATGAATTGTGGTTGACTAGTCATTGTATAAATTCTGGGTTTGTGTCCTTATAGTTGACTAGTCATTATTATCTGTTGTTTGGTGTTTACTTGATTATGATGATTTCACACACTTTCACCATAGTTGTTGCTAGCATAGGGGATGCCTAGATTGACGGGTCCTTCTGAGTGCCTAGGTTCTCACTAGTAATCTTCTAGGGTTGCAGGTACATTGTGGCATGCTCTGTGTGTATTCTTGATTGTGGTTGTTCGTGCCTAGCAGTTGACTAGTCATAAGTGTACTTGGTCAAGGTCTAAAGTGTGTGAAGGTTGTTGCGTTCTTGATTGAATTCTTTTAAATTTACCCCTCGTCACCTAAGTACCAATTTCAAGCTTCCCTTAGAATTCTGTAAGAAGAACAACATAAGACCGCATGCACCTCTTATATAGCAGTAGTAAGCCTTCATAATATTTGCTTCACTATTTCAAAAATAAAACAGAGAGCGAGGTTGCAGATAAAACTAAGTACAACCCCAAGAAACTTGTTTTGAAAAGAAAGAAAGAAACTTTCTTACGAACCAAAAGGACATCCCCATAAACCAAAAAAGCAAATTGCAGAGTAAGAGAAAAACCCAAAACCTTTTCAACGATCAATGACAACAAGCAAGTGCTCGTTTACAAGTTGGGAAATTTATGAAACCGCAGAAATGTAAATAATTTCTGAATTTCAAATTCTGTGAAATTTAAACAAAGGACCATTTGTGGAAGCTGCAGATTTAAAAAGTTTGTTCTTAACAATGGATATTGAGGATGTCCTTAACAGAAAATTCCAAGTCAGTCACTCAACAATAATTATAAAGAGAAAAAAGTATTAATTCTTTCTACAGAAAAAGAATGAAAGCCAGCATAAAAAATGAAAGTGTATACAACAAAGTTTTTATAATAAGGATCTGCACTATAATTTAAATGCATATATATATATATATAAGGAAAAAAAACAAAAGGCATACAAAAACTACAGGTTAAGTTCCAAGTAGACTAGAACATCAGCTTGTCCTGTACAATAAGGAATCAAAAGAAATTATCTCAGTGAGATCCAAAAAGACAGTGTGCATAGAATATAATAATGTCCAAACAAATACAAAAAAAAAAAAAAAAACAAAAAAAAACAAAAAAACAAATCAATGCAAATTACCAATCACCATCATTCTTTCTCTATTAACAGTGGCATGCAGTTGGTCATTTTCTAAGTGAATGAAGAAATCATACTCTATATCACTCAACACAAAACAGGACTTCAAATGAATCAAAGAAGAACATAATAATAAGAACAAAAAAAGACAAGGGATAACACATTAGTAAAACTACCCACCTCAATAAGTTGAGTTCAACAAAACGATTTCCTCTTTGGCCTCCCTTGCATGCTACCAGAACTAATAAAACACAACCAATCTGAAGAAATAACAATATACCTGGAAGTGGAAATGAATAAAAAATCCATCAGAGCCATGAAATCTGACATTCTCCTCTACATGTGAAACTTCTTCTTCTTTTTCTGGAAAGCATTTGATCTACAGAGCATATACTATGATTAGTAACAGTGTTCTATAAAGGACGTATGACATACAATATGATAATTATAAACTCGTGTAGCAGTGACCTGAACCAAACCAGAAAAACAAAAATGAGTTCAACTTCATAAACTTTCATCCCAAAGAACAGATGTGGGCATTTGAAATAGGAAGGGCCCCAAATCTCTCACTGAAACCCTTGTTGGCTAAATAATCGTTTAATCAAAGAGAAAAACCAAAGTGAGAGAGAGAGAGAGAGAGAGAGAGAGAGAGAGAGAGAGAGAGAGAGAGAGAGAGAGAGGAGAGTCTAAGAAGATATGAGAGGTTTTGGATTTGGGGTTAGGGTCGAAGAGAGTATACGAGGGCTTTTGGAAGGGAATAACTCGCACCAAAACTTAAATTTGGTGGAAAAAAGAGAGGCATCAAAAATCTGTTGAAATAAAGAGAAGGAAATGAAGAGTTTCAGATTAATACAAAATTAAATTTTTAGATAACTGAAAAACTGATAAGCCCGAATTACAAATCCCTAGTTATAAACCTCAATCGTAAATCTCAGAACCAAAAAAACAAAAAACAAAAAAAAAAAACAAAAACAAAAACAAAACCTAGTTATAGGACTTTGCTTGTGTTTTTTTTAAATTGAAGCAATGCTTTGGAATCGAGGTAGAGGTTTCTTGAGGGCCTTTTACAGAGATTGATCTAATTAAATTTCATGAGCACTATATTATGCGTGATATGATTATATGTACATTGATGATGTTTAAATGTTACATTGTTGTGAGATACATGGAAGGCATAATTATATCACGTCATGGTAATTGGTTGGAGTTGTTGGGTGGAGAAGATAATAATGGAAAAGAGGGGTAATGGATATAGTCTTTTGTGTAGTTGAGTCTAACTCTTGGCAGGTACCAGGCCTCAGGGATCCCACAGTGCACATGTTTTTATTGGGTGATTCGGGACTGGCGAAAGGGAGTTAGACAAAATGACTAACAAAAGGGGAATTATGGAATGATTGAAATGGGTGTTAGTTCATATAAATGGGCACTCGAGACCAAGTGGTATAAGCATGGTATGGGACTTGCAGGTCTGCTTGTCCAGTTATATGAATTAACGGGAGTAGATGAAGAGCATTCATACATTATTATTAATATGATATTTGGCTGTGTGATTGCATGTCACTTAATTTAGTTATATCAATTTACTGTGGTAAGGTCTCATGTCCCTACTGAGCTGTGGTTGCTCATTCCTCACCCTGTTTAATTTTTCAGATGAATTAGTGGGCAAGAAAATGAGTTAACCAGTTGAGGCTGAATTAAATGAGAGTAAGAGCTGTATTTATTTATTGTAAAGTTGTAAGATTTTGGAAGCTATTTTTATAAGAGAAGTTTATTTTAAACCCATGTCTCGGCTTCTTTTTATTTTATTTTCTCACCCCCCGGGCGCGGGGTTTCTGCCAACCCTCGGGTCCGGGGCGTGACAGAATGTTTTTATTTTTTTCTCACGCGCCGGGCTCGGGGTTTCTGCCGACTCCCGGATCCGGGGCATGACAAGATTAATTTAGTCTATATAAAAAAATGTTCCCAGACTATGGCCCAAGTTACCATGTTCATGCGACCGTCCCTCTGGCAGGAGATCCTCCTCTCTCATCATTTCCTCTTTTCCTCCCATCTCCTCTCCTTTTCTCCTCTCATCATTTTTGTTCTTTCTTTCTCTCTCCTCTGTTAGGGTTTTTCCTTGCGGTCTTAGCTTGTAATTTTGACTTGTGATTCTGACCAGCTTCCTTTGTATTTGTGGGGTGACTCCCATGTTCACAAGAAAAGGTTCATAGCCAATCTGCATCGAGTCATTGATGAGACAATTCAGGAAGTGGTGATCCTAATTCTCTATGGCCTTCCTTACTGACTTGCATGTGAAGTTGGAGAAGCCCTTGTCGTGTTATTCTTTTCTGAAAATTAATATGAGAACCTGATCTTATTGGGAATTTGTTGTTACCTTCTCAAGTTTGTATTGAGAAACTAGCTGCATACTTTTATGACCATATTAAAAAATGAATGTGGAAAAAGAAAAGACGTAAAAGAACTCGCACATTTTCAAACCATACCGTACCGTGAAACTTACCGTTTTGGGATCATGAATGGAAATTCAAGGACTTTGGGATGATTTTGTGATTTTCATAAAGTACATGGACTATATTGCAATTACTTGAGACTTCAAGGATCTATTTACAAGTATTAAAAAGTATGAAGGATAAAATGTAATTTGGAAAAAGTATAAGGGCCAAAGTGTAAATAACAGAAATTATTGATAAGTATGAGGATCAAAGTGCAATTAAAGATAAGTATAAGTATAAGTATAAGGACTAAATTTAAAAAAAGAATTTTTAGTAACATATTTGAATGTTGGACTAGGAATTAGTTGCCCAAGCAAGGAAAATTTGAGCTTGAAGGCACATACCACAAGTCAGTCTTAAGCTTTGGATTTCAGGTAGGGGGATTCACTCCTGAACTTGTATTTTGTGTATGTATGACATGATAAATAATGTTGTGTGCAAAAGTTGCATTATTTTGGTTGCCATATGTGCTTGGTTTTATGGATGCTTGAGATTTTTTATTTTTTCTTTATTTTTATTTTTTGTTGTCATTATGGATAGTTGAGATTGGAGGGTGCTTGCTTGTGAGCAATATCCTAGATGACATGTGGGTGATGGGGGCGTAGCATCCATCCTGCATTGGATGCATACTTCGAAAGGGTTATGCAGCCCAGCTTTAGCAATATCCTACGTGCAAAGTTTAGTCGACGGGGTGTAACTGGTAAATGAACACTCTCACTAGCGTATGAGGTGAGTTGGATATAATTGTGATTCTGATAGGGGTAGTTGGCCTATAAGAATCGGTCATTAGACAAGCTGACACAGGTGCACCGAAAAACGTTTGCAGAAAGTTATTTCTTGAGCATGCCAATGGTTTTGGATCCAATATATGAAAATGGTTCGTGTTTGCTATTTATTTTTAAACATGGTCATGACTGCTGGGTAGATGAACGTATGTGTTACTCCCCTACTTTTGTCAATAATATTGATCCTATTCCACATCGTCTTAGGTCGTGAATTCTATTCTTCGATGTTGGTTATGTTTCTCCTTCCTTTGTATAAAATGAATTATGGATGGGTTGATGTTTTATTTCATAATCTGTTTTTCTAAAATAGCTTCTTAGGTTATTGGTACTATTCCATGACCTCTGGGGTTGGTTTATCTTTCAAATAACCCAAAACCCCCTCTGGTTCTATCCGACCCCAAATCCTTGCGATTCTCTCTAACCCCAAACCCTCTATCATTCTTTCTCATCTAGAAATCTTCTACAAGTGCAAGGTAAGTGCTTTTCATATGTCTTCTTCTTTCTTCTCCCTTATTCTCAATTAAAGATTATTGTGTTTTTGTATGAACTCAGAGATGCACTATGTGACAGTGACAACATCCCATCGTGGGATTACAGAGACTTTCTTGTTGCCTTGATGGCCCCCAAATGAACTGCCACCACAGGCTTACCTATTATTATAATCTATAGGTTTATTATCACAAAACGTCTCTAAGGTTTATGAAACTATCAGATTGCATCCTTAATATTATTTTTTGTCATTCGTGGTCGTTAAGGTTAATATGCATGATCACAAATGGTCCCTGCCGTTAGGTTCCGTCAAAAACTCTGTTAGTTTGCTGACGTGGCATATATGTATATCACAAAACATCCTTGAGGTTCACACACCTATCACAAATGGTCCTTATGAAAATTTTTAATTTTTTAAAATTAAATTCATAAAATTTTTGTTTTCTTTTTAAAATTTTATGAATTATAATTATTTTAAAATATATGTTAAATTTTAAATACATGTGACACTATATTATTGTAGATGTTGGCTCCATATATATGCCACATCAACAAACTAATGAAGTTTTTAAAAAATAATTTAAAATTCATAAAATTTAAAAATGAAAAAAACTAAAGGTTTAGGGTTCATAAATGGTCCTCAAGATTAAAATCCTTCTATAAATGATTTTTTCATTTATAAATAATTTTAAAAAGAAAATCAAAATTTTATGAATTTTAAATTAAAAAATAAAAAAAATTCATAGAGACCATTTGTGATAAGTTTGTAAACCTCAGGGATGTTTTGTGATATATATGTATGCCACGTCAGCAAACTAACAGAGTTTTTGATAGAACCTAACGGCAGGGACCATTTGTGATTGCACATACAAACCTTGAGGACCATAAGTGACACAAAAAAACATTAAGGATGCAATCTGATAGTTTCGTAAACCTTAGGAATGTTTTGTGATAATAAGCCTAATCTATATATATTCTATATAATCATCGGTCGATGATGTTTTCAACAACTTGGAAACACGAAGGAATGGCACAGATACCTTACTGCAATTGAAACAGAGTGGAGATATGAAACTTGCATATGCACAGAGTCACATGAGATTCTTCCCCACCCCCAGATCCAGTTTGTTGTGACTATTCAGGATCAGGACCTACAAATAGTTCTTCAGATGTAGTTATTGTTCGTACTTTTTTTCTTTTTTGGTTTTTCAGGAATTAGAGAGAGAGAGAGAGAGAGAGAGAGAGAGAGAGAGCAAAAGCAGCTGCTGCACTCAAGTCAATTCAAGAAAAGCTTGACACTACTACAAAAAGTGAAAAAGACGACCAGAAAACAACGACGGTCTAAGTGAAAACCGTCGTGGTTTTAAAAAAGACGACGGTTCTAAAAACACCGTCGTGTAATACCACCTTAGACAACTAAAAATGGAGATTCAAATGGCTGTTCAAAAACAACGACGTACCTAATTAAACAACCGACGCCTATTTGAAACAGATTTCCGCAGTGTAAAATCAAAGCCAACAAAGAACGGCAGAAGTTATGAATCGACCGACGTAGAAAGTAAAGACGACGATTTCAATAAAAGCAGCCGATTTTACTCATAAAATAACACGACGAGGTTTTCGTATAAGACGCCGTATAATTACAAAAAAATCCACGGCTTTAAAATACAAAATATCGCCGTATTAAATTAATTTACAACGACGGAAAATATAAATATATCGACGCCATTCTCGTATAGTTCTACGACGTTATCTTTAAATCGTACTATAAAATTTAACGTCGTATTTATTCATTTTATATGTCGTACCTTTAATTTAAACCGTCGTCTTAATAAGAATTTTTGTTAACAATTTTTTTCTTTGATTTTCTTATCCTACGCCGGTAGATCTACTTAATGACAAGAATTGAAATAACCACGACGGTTTATATAGAAAACCACCGACATAACCAGATTTTTCTGAGATCCCAAGGGTTACGAAATCTTACCAGATGGAACTCTATTCCACATCATAATCTTAACAGATGACACAGATTTGCAATCGAGAGACAATTTTTTGGAAGTTGATGATGTGTGTGCTTTTGTGTATCTTCAAATATTATACCTAACGTCGTTGCAAATTTGCAATCAGAGAGACAATTTTCAACGACGGTTATATTATACCTAACGACGTTTAAAAAACAAATCAACGTCGCTCAACAAATATATTACGTCGTCTTAGTCTTACTTAAGACGACGAAAAACGACGACAGTAATACAAAAACAGTCGTTGTTTTTATATTCTTATTTTATTTAAATCTGTCATCCAAAAAAGAAAATTTACATATTCCAGAACATTAATTTCCTTCATTTTAAATTTCTTTGATTTTCAGATTTCTTCATTCCAGCACATCTGATCTTCAGATTTCCCTGAGAAGCTAACTTTCCTTCGACAGCGAGTGGAGGCCAGGCTTGCATCTCTTTTGATGGAAAGCAAGGAGTATTCAGAAGCACTAAGTGTCCTATCGGGCTTGATCAAGGAAGTGAGAAGGCTAGTTGACAAGCTTCTTCTTGTGGACATAGATTTGATGCGAGTAAGCTCAATTTCTCTTTGAGAAAGACATCCAAATTATTGTCTTTGAGATGTGAGAGACAGTGTCTCTGAGAGAGGAAGAACTTGGAACCCTAAATGTAAACCGAAAATGAATGAAAGCGACAAATTTATAGAATAAATTTTTAAAACCAACGGCGGTCCTTACAAAAAAACCGCCGTTTAAATTGTAAAATCAACGTCGGTATGACCGACGTATATTACATAAATCCACGTCGGTAAATTAATAAAAACGACGTGTTAAATAATCTACCATGACGCGAGTTATTACTTATGTACTTTAATTTTTGAGTTTACTACGACGGTACCTACAACACTACTGTCGTATTTATTTACCACGTCCGAAGTTAAATGTACCGTCGTATTTTGTAATTTATACGTCGTATTTATATGTAACCGCCGTAATTTAAAAATTAAAATCCACGTCGGTTATATTAAACCTAACGACGTTAAATGAAAAGATTCCACGTCGTAAAACAAATATTGCGTCGTGTTAGTTAAAAACGACGTAGTTATATGTAACCGCCGTATTATTTTTTTGAAATGGTTTTATATGTAAGCAACTTTTCGTCTACCTGACTTACACATGCACTGTTTCCAAACCCGATTAAAAATTTCAATCTCCCAGAGAAAACTTTTCGTCTTTTTTCCTTGTCAGAGCACTGTCAGAGTATCTCATCGTCTTCCTCTCGTCTTCTTCGTCGTCTCTGAACTTAAACATCGCGTCTTCCTCTTGCTTTCATTGCACGCAAAAGGTAAGCTTTCATTTTCACTATTTTGGTTACTGTTTTGCATGCTCATACGTTTTTTGTTTGAAAAATCTTTTTACCTTTTTTCTGGCCAAAATCATTTTACTTCTTTCCAAGTTTGATAAAATATACAGACAAAGAGGGAAAGTTTCCAACTTTGAAGACAACTACCTCAACTAAATAAGGCGACGGTAGCTTCTTATTTACGTGGTTAAATATGTAGACCACGACGGTTCGTCAGTCGTTCTAGCGTCGTCTGAAAATTGACAAAGTTGTTTTTAAAATTATAGTCTTTTTTTTTATTTGCTTGTTTAATTGCAGGTTTGATTTCTCTGAACAATGGTTTTTGTTTTTCCCTAATTTGATAAAATATAAAGAAAAAGAAAGTAGGGTTGGTATCTAATATAGACGACAGTATATCTTATTGTTTTACGTCGTGTGAATGTTAATACCACGACGTGGTATTTTAGGGTTTTGGATCTGCAATCAAACATTCACAGAGAAAGAAAGAAGGGTTTTGGATCCTTATATAGACGACGGTATATTACTATTGACGTCGTGTGAACATAAATACCACGACGTTATATAAATAATGGTTTTAAACATTTATTACGTCTGAGATTATTTCATTGCGTCGTTTAAAATCATATCATACGTCGTATTTTATTAATAACCGTCGTTTGTGTTCTTAATCTTTTCCTGAAATATTTTCACTTGCAGTTTTGTCTGTTAAAATGGTTTCTCAACACCAAAGTAAGGATTCTGGCTCCAAGAAAAATGGAGGTAAGGAGCTTGGAATGGTAGCTCCTCAAGAGAAGTCTTCGAAGAAGATGAAGTTTGCTTCATCATCTGCTGAGACAGAACCAACCAGCCAGACAACAATCTCTGATGATTCAAAGTCTGGTCGAGGTATGAGCACAATGCCTCGTGTTGTGAAGAGAAAACTTCAGAAACTGAGGCCAATTGTTGAGTACAATAAAAGGGGGAAAGGAATTGGCCAAGCACATAGTGAGATGCAGTCCTACATTGGTGTGTTGGCACGCTCCAGAGTTCCACTTGTGGACATGAAATGGTCTCAAATCCCCAAGGATATAAAGGAGCAGATTTGGGAAGCAGTTGACATGGCTTTTGTGGTAGGTCAAGGGGGCAAGAACTCTGTTTTAACTTCTGCTGCCAAGAAATGGAAGGATTTCAAGTCTACACTAACGAGGCATTATATCCTTCCATACACCAATGACAGGGAGAAATTAAGCCAACCCCCTGAAACATATAAATTCATAGAGAAAGCACAATGGGATGCCTTTGTAGCTTCAAGGTTATCCAAAGATTTTGAGTCTGTGCATTCTCAACATGCACAGATTAGGGAGAAACTCGAGTACAATCATCGATTGTCTCGAAAAGGATATGCTGGATTGGAGGATCAATTGGAGGAAACCATGCCTGGGGTAGAAATTGATCGATCTACCTTATGGAAGAGAGCTAGACAGGACAAACATGGTAACATCCCGATCCAAAGGTGGCAGAGAAAGCAAAATTAATTGTAAGCCTACTCACTCTGTTTTAAATTTTTATTAAACTGTGAATAATTCTTATTACGTCTTATGTTATATTTTGCGTCGTGTGAATGATATTACCACGTCGAAACTTTTTAAAAAACGTCGTTAAAGGTCTAAATCAGGAATCACTACTCTGTTTTCTTTAATTATAGCATAAGATGTCGGTGGTTCATTTTAGCGTCGTGTGAATGATATTACCACGTCGAAACTTTTTAAAAAACGTCGTTAAAGGTCTAAAAGGAATCACTACTCTGTTTTCTGTAATTATAGCATAAGACGTCGGTGGTTTATTCATTTCGTCGTTTTAAAAAACTAACCACGTCGGTATAACTACCGTCGTGATAAATTATAATAACGTCGGTTTATATGTTATTGCGTCGTGTGAAATTATATAATACGTCGTTTGTATATAAATAACCGTCGTGTGTTTTTTGTTCTTACTTTTTTATATATCTTTGTTTTAGGATGAATTGCAAAAACAAGTCTCGGAAGGCAAAGTCAGTGTATATGGCAGCAATGATGTGCTGACCATGGCTTTGGGCCCCGAGCATCCAGGCAGAGTGAGAGGAGTAGGTGCTGGGATTTCCCCAAGGCAGTATTTCAATTTACCCAAACCACAGAGGATGAGCTTTGACGACCGTTTGAAGGACAGTTTAAGAGTTCTCCTTCAAGAAGAGACTAAAAAGATGGAGGCTAAGGCAAGGGAAGAGGCTTTGAGGATGGAGGCTAGAACCAAACAATTGGTAGAGGCTGAGAGGGAGCATTTCCTGAGTCAGCTTTCCCAATTAATTCCCAATTTTGATCCAAGCATGCTTAAACCAAGAATTAGCCAAAGTCCCAAAAATCCAATGTCTGACAAAGCAAGCTGCTCTGGAGGTGATGGAAACATCAGGAAGAAGAAAAAAAAGATACTGCCAAAAATGGGAAACATCAGGAAGATGAAGAGAAGGAAGAAGAAAAAAAAGATGAAGAGAAGGAAGAAGAAAAACAAGAAGAAAAGGAGAAAGAAGATGAAGAAAAGCATGACGACAAGGTATGTTCACATAACTTTGCCTTTTTTATTTGTTTTTCAAAATTTCAGACGTCGATATTTTTCTTTAAACCGTCGTTTGTTTACAACTTAGACGGCGGAATTTTTTTCTAAGACGTAATAAATTATTCACCACGACGGTTTTTTCACCGTCGTTTAAATTCTTTTCAGACGACGTTTTATTCCTTAAACCGTCGTTTTTATTGAATTACCACGTCATTTTTTTTTATTTCTTTAAACAGGTTATTGAAGTTGGTGATTATTCAAATATGGAGGCGCCATCTTCTTTAAAAACCCTTTGTCGTTATGTGGAAACGACACTCGTGCCTGAGGATAAGACCCTGCAATTTACAATTGATAAGGAGGTGTTTGGTCGTGAACGCGATACCTTCCTCCTGCCTGAAGATATTACACAATTTGCAGGCATGGAAGAAATAGGAGCTACTGTGGTTGCTGTATATATGAGGTTTGTCATTCTAAAATAATACGTCGTTGGTTTATATATTGCGTCGTCTTAACTAACTAACCACGTCGTTAGTATGTACCGTCGTGATAAATATATTATAACGTCCTTTTCTATTTCAGTACGTCGTGTGAAATTTTATAATACGTCGTTTTGTTATACATAACCGTCGTGTTTTTTTTGTGCTGACTTGTTTATATTATTTTATGTATTTAGGTACTTACATGATGTTTTGAAACAAGCAAATATGTGCAGCATGGTTGGCTTTATCGACCCTGCTACAGTTAGTGCCAACTCTGGCACAATAGCTGACAGATCACGATTGGTAGCAGCTCGACTTCAGAAGACGGACGGTGAACAGATTTTCATGATGCCTTACAATCCAGGGTTAGTCTCCTTAACAGGATTTTGTTTTTATGATTTTCAATAAATGACAGCGTATAAACTAACCACGTCGGTGTTTTATTTTATTGAGTCGTTTGAAACTACTAACCACGTCGGTAGTTATTTATCGTCGTGATAAATATATAATGTCGTCGATTGCTACTTTATTTCGTCGTGTGAAATATTATAATACGTCGTTTTATAATACGTCGTCGGATCCTCTGCCCGGAAATCGTGTGGTCGATGAAGAGGCCAAAAACATCGTGAACAGTGCTATAAAAATATATAATTCTCACATAGCCAGAGCAGGCCGTAAAGCAGTAATTTGGAAAACTCTGTCAGGCACACCAAAGCAACCCAGCATGTCGAATGCGGGTATTATGTGATGCGCTTCATGAGGGACATCATCATGGATCCTTCCTTGGCGTTTGAGAAGAAGGTAAGAAGAAATTACCTTCATACATTTCACGTCGTTTTTTGTATTATCAACGACGGTCATGTAAAATTACCGTCGTTGAATAGATATACTACGTCGGTTATGAAAAATATCGTCGTCTGTGATTGAATTTCTTTTTATTTATAAACCCTAATAGTCATTGTTTATGCAGTATGCCAAGGGAAACCAGGAAGCGCCATACCCCCAAGAAGCAATTGATGAAGTCCGGAATGAATGGGCAGAGTTTGTTTGCCAAATTATTGAACAGGGGAATTATTGAACACTTGATATTTATGTATAATGTACAAATTTTGTCTATAATATATAATGTAAAAATTTGTTGAGGTTTTCTTAAATTAAAAAAAAAAAACAAACATACAAATTGCGTAACCGACGTGCAATACTTTTAAACAAATACGACGTAAAAGGATATTTAGACGACGTTCTTTGAACAATTGAGTCGTTTATGGTTTACAACATCTTCAATTTCTTAAGGGTTCAGGGTAGTACTTTGTAACGACAGCGGTTAAGTCGTGGAATATATATTTTACGTCGGATAGTTAAATAGCCGCCATGGTTTCTCATTTAAACGACGTCATTTTAACAACTTAGTCGTCTATTACAATTTACAACGTCTACAATTTATTAACACCGGCGTGGTTTGTTGTTGTGATAAGAATATTTTATTATTTTTATATCAAAATATTCAAAATAAATTTAAAATAAATCAGAAAAATGAAAAGTCAACTCCTATGAAGTCATTGATATATTTTCTTCCCCCTAAACCTTGAAAAAATTCATTTTGAATAACAAAAATTTAAAATGACCATCCAAAACAAAATTGTTTTGATGAGTCATAAAATCACTTCTAGTTTTATGGTTTAGGGTTTAGGGTTTAGAGATTAGGGTTGTTATTTATTGGGGTTTATTTTAAAGTATAATTTTTGGGTAGTATAGGGTATATATTAGGCTGTAAAACCATAAACCCTTTTATAAACTTAAAATTTTAAATTATATAATTTAGTTTTAAGGGTTTAGGGTATTAATTTTTAACGACGGTGGTTGAGTCGTGGAATACATATGTTACGTCGTGCAGTAAAATATCCGACATGGTTTCTACTTTAAACGACGTCATTTTAATATGTAAGTCGTCTATTGTAATTTACAACGCCTTCAATTTCTTAACCCCGACGTGGTTTGTTATTGTGATAAGAATATTTTATTATTTTTATATCAAAATATTCAAAATAAATTTAAAATAAATCAGAAAAATGAAAAGTCAACTCCTATGAAGTCATTGATATATTTTATTCCCCCTAAACCTTGAAAAAATTCATTTTGAATAACAAAAATTTAAAATGACCTTCCAAAACAAAATTCTTTTGATGAGTCATAAAATCACTTCTAGTTTTATGGTTTAGGGTTTAGAGTCTAGGGTTTAGAGATTAGGGTTGTTATTTATTGGGGTTTATTTTTAAAGTATAATTTTGGGTAGTATAGGGTATATATTAGGCTGTAAAACCATAAACCCTTTTATAAACTTAAAATTTTAAATTATATAATTTAGTTTTAAGGGTTTAGGGTATTAATTTTTAACGACGGTGGTTGAGTCGTGGAATACATATGTTACGTCGTGCAGTAAAATATTCGACATGGTTTCTGCTTTAAACGACGTTATTTTAATATTAAGTCGTCTATTATAATTTACAACGTCTTCAATTTCTTAACCCCGACGTGGTTTTTCAGTCGTCTTTATATCAAAATATTCAAAATAAATTTAAAATTAATCCAAAAAATGAAGCGTCGAATAAACGGCGTTACGTTCAGTGTTTCCGTCGTGGAATATTACATTTACGTCTGTTCTTGTAGAACTTTCGCCATGGTTTTTCTTGTCGTGAAAATTATATTTAACGGCGTAGTGTTTTAGTTGTCGTCGTTGTATGTCTATCTTGCGGCCTTTTTCTTTTAATATGTGTCATATTTTTCCTTTTTAACGACGGTGATTTGTTTGAGTTGGTCGTCTATTCTCATCCTCGACTATTTTTTTAAAACTTTAGCAGACTAAACACGTCTGTTTTTATTTGTTTTCGACGTTGTTTTATTTAACAACGTCTAATATTTATCGTCGTTGTTTGTTTCTGAAAATAGGACGTATAAATTTTGTAATACGACTCTCATATATTTGTAACCGACGTTGTTTAGTTGTTCAACGTCTACTCTATAAATACATACGTCGTAAATAATGACACTGACAACTATTTCCACGTCATCTTTTATAGAAAAATCAAAGTGGAAAACTTATTTTACGACGGTTTTTTCTATATAGGCGACGTAGTAGGAATCAATAACGTCGTCTTCTAATTTATTTAAAAACGTCATATTTTTTATTGTCGTGAAAATGATATTTAACGGCGTCTTATTTTAATTTTCGTCGTTGTATGTCTATCTTGCGGCCTTGTTCTGTTATTATGTGTCATATTTTTCCTTTTTAACGACGGTTTTTTTAGAGAGTTGGTCGTCTATTCTCATCCTTCGACTGCTTTTTTAGATCTTTTTGCAGTACAAAGACATCGTTTTGTATTTGTTGATGACGTTGTATATTTTAACAACGACGGTGATTTAGCGTCATGGTTTATGAGGGAAAAGATGACGGTGGATTCCACGACCATTGAAAAACCGAATACACGACGGTGATTTACCGTCGTCTTTTTGCTTTTTTGTAGTAGTGTGAAGAGAAATTTAAGACAGAACTTGAACACACGGTGCATAATTATTTTGGTGCTGTCACTTTCTTTTTAAATTCTATGTTATATAGTTATATATATATATATATATTTCTTTGTGGTGCTGTCAGCAGATAATTTTAAGTGAATGCAGGAAAATTAAGCAGAAATGAAGTTGGAAAAGGTTGAGTAATTAGCAAAAGCAGAACTGGCAGCAGCCATTGCAAGTGAGAAGACATCCCAGATTGAGAAAATGGCATAAGCAAATCTTCATGTAAGATGCATGCTCAAATCACCTAAGAATGGATAAAAACACCAAAATGTGGATTTATGGTCCTAATTTGTTGTTGATTTATATTTGAACTGTCTGGAATAAAAAGGGTTTTAGTGAAAATGGTGACACAATTATATTGAGGGATTATTTAAAACCAGAAAAAAGGGTTTTAGTAAACTGTTTTAAATATATAAATGTGCTTCTAGTTTTGCTCGCTTTTCTAGATTATAAAGCCTTGTTCAGAGGGTTAAGGCATGTATTTGAGATAATAACTGATGAATCTTGCTTAAATAGTTCTACATTGGGTGGTACATGGTACGTTTGTCTGTATTAATGTCTCTAATAAGGATGTTTAGGTACTTTTTGTAGATAAATGCCTTGTGTGTGGCAATCTATGCAAGGTCTGAAGAAGCTCGTCAGACTCACTCTGCTCACAAGCTTGCATTCTATGTCGAATTGGTGAATATTATTATTCTTTCCATTCACTCCCAACGTTTTATTTAGAAGAGAACTTAATGTGTATTAACCTCATCAGTGATTTTCTAAGCCTATAAGTTACTTCTTGACAATGATATGTTTTGTGGTTCTTTGCAGGGAGCACTTGCACTAGAAGATGCCCTTTCATAAGGATTACCAATCCAAACAGAAATAGAGGCTTTGCAGACTTATCTTGAAGGCATTCATAAAGATTCAATTTTGGATTTGATCTTATCATGTCTTCCTGAGGAAACACGAAGGAATGGCATAGATACCTTACTGCAATTGAATCTGAAGGCTAGTTACTTTCTGATAGGACTCTATCTTTCAACCTTAGACATTAACCAAGAACAGAGAGAACCCAAAGAATATTTTCTGTATATTTCCCAACAAGACGTACAATGGCTCCCCAATTGGTAATAAAACCACCGTAGAGGATACAACAGTAATTGTAACAGATTCCCCAACTAAAACTTGACACGTGGCTAACTAACTATCCAAAACTGTTTTACAGTTTTGGCTCCAACTCCTAATTCCTATCATTACCCCTCCCTTTAAAGCTAAGTTTACAAGCATTGAAAACTTATTAGAACAAAAACAGAGGTGCCACAGAAAGTGCAACATGATTCATCTGGAATTGAAAGCAGCTTCAACCTGGGCAATAAAATCTGGAAATCTGGCCTTGAGGTCATGGTAGTCCTCTCACGTGGCATCCTCTAGTGTTTGACCCTTCCAATGCACTAAGACATCCACCCCTGCAGCATTACCACGTTTGACTAACTTCCTTTCCAAAATAGCCAGTGGCTCATCTTGCACAATACCATCTTCCGTAATTCGAGGTAATGTTAACGAAGGAGTCACGTGAGTTCCCAAATGCTTCTTTAAACAAGAGACATGAAATACGGGGTGGATCTTACAACCAGTAGGCAATTGGAGTTTGTAAGCCACTGGTCCCAACTTCTCCAGTATCTCATAAGGTCCATAAAATTTCGGCTGGTATGAGTGAGCAGCCAAGGACTGTAACCCATAAGGTACCAATCGCAAATACACCATATCCCCGATCTGAAATTCTCTTTCGGAGCGATGTTTATCAGCTTGTGTCTTCATTCGATTCTGTGCCATAAGGAGATTAGATTTCAACAAGGTCAACAATTTGTCTCACGCAGTCAAGCTTCTGTCAACATTGGCGAATCTTGTAATGCTTGGCTCATATGGTGTGACCATGGGTGGGGGCCGACCATAAACAACTTCAAATGGGGTTAACTTGGTTGATGTATGATAGGCTGTATTATAGCTAAATTCAGCCCAAGATAACCAAAGCAACCATTTTTTGGGTTGAGCTGCAGCAAAGCACCTCAAATAGGTCTCCCAACACCGATTAACCACTTCAGTTTGGCCATCAATTTGTGGATGGTAATCAGAGCTCATCTGTAAGACTACATCATGCAATTTAAAGAATTCTTTCCATAAGTCACTAACAAATATTGGATCCCTGTGACAACAATGGAGCTAGGCATACCATGTAACTTAAACACATGGTCCACAAAGAGCTGAGCAATGGTAGCAGCTGAATAAGGATGGCATAGTTGCTCAGATGATCAACTACCACAAAAATAACAGATTTCCCTTGGCAAGGGGGTAATCCAACAATAAAATCCATTGAGATATCAATCCACACCTCATCTGGTATAGGCAAGGGTTGCAATAATCCAGCAGGAGTCACAATTTCATACTTGTGTTGTTGACAGTTGGACATTCAGCTACCATTTTCTGCACATCATGTTTCATACCTGGCCAATAAAAACTCCGAGAAAGCCTTTGATAAGTCTTCAAGAAACCAGCATGACCAGCCGTAGGAACTGAGTGATGAGCAGCAAAAACTTTGGTCCTCCAAACCGAATCAAGACTGAGGACTATTCTGAAACATGAGTTCCTTGAGTTTGTGAAAGGCAGCAGTAGCCTCTAGAGTCCACAAAAATCCATCCTTCTTGGTTAACTGAGTCAAAGGGAAACTTTCCCTACCATAGTGAGGAATAAATTTTTGAAAATAGCCTGTGAGACCCAAAAATCCTCTCAAACTTTTAACAAAAGTAGGTACAGGCCAATCAACAACTGCGTTTAATTTGGAAGGATCAGCTGAAACTCCTTGCCTAGAGACGATGTGGCCCAAATATTCAATAGTAGAAACTCCAAAGGCACACTTGGACATCTTGACAAAAAGTTGATGATGCTTCAAAATTTCCAAAATAGTATGTAAATGCCTCAAATGATTTGACCATGAAGTACTGTAAACGAGAATATCATCAAAAAATACCAAGACAAACTGCCGTAAACAATTTCGGAAAATCTCATTCATCAAACCTTGAAATGTGGCAGGAGCATTTGTCAAACCAAAGGGCATAACAAGGAATTCATAATGTCCCTCATGAGTCCGAAAAGCTGTTTTTTCAATATCTTCTGGATGAACTCTAATCTGATGATAGCCACTCCTCAAGTCCAATTTGGAAAAATACTTTGCCCCATGCAATTCATCCAACAGATCATCAATAAGTGGAATTGGATATTTATCCTTTATAGTTAACTCGTTTAATTGTCTGTAATCCATGCACATTCTCCATGTGCTATCCTTCTTCTTGACCAACAAAACAGGAGAAGAAAAAGGACTATGACTGTTCCTTATAAATCCAGAGTCCAGCAGCTCTTTGACGCACTTTTCAATTTCTGACTTTTGAAGTGGTCCATAAGCATATGGTCTAATGCTTGGTGGTTTACAACCATAAATCAGTGGGATCCGATGATCATGTTCTCTCATAGGAGGTAGAGTACTTGGGGTGCCAAAGACTGCAAAAAAAGAATCCAACAAGGCTTGCAATTCATTCTGTTGTGGTGAGGATAAATCATCTGCAGGTTTGGTCATATTTTCACATTCTACAGCACAGAGAATCACACCATAACAACCTGAATGCAACAACTTGTCCATCTAATGACAAGAAATAGGTTGTGGAGGCTGAGGCTTAGAACTGGACAAACAAATTTGCTCATTCCCATGCCAAAACTTCATAGTTAATCTCTCAAAGTCCCACAAGATTGGACCAAGAGTTCTCAACCATTGAACCCCTAACACAATGTCACAGCCTCCTAATGGCAAAGCAAACATATCGGAGGTATATACACAAGTCCCGATGGCTAAAGGAACCGCAACACAACAACCCTTACTCTGAACTTGTTCGCCATCAGCTATTATGGCATCACAAATATGAGACTGATCTAACTTCCAACCCAATGAAATTTTGTCAACCATATTATTGATGTCCAAAATTGAATTCGGATGCCTGAGGAATCCTTCAGCATCTCATGATGAATATGCAAGATACAACCAAAAAAAAAAAACACAAAAAACAAACTACAAAAAAAACCAAAACACACATATCGGCAAATAAAATAAGCGCACAAATACAAAGATAGTCACACAATAATCACCCACTACACCAAAATCGAAACCCTCGAAGCACCAATTAGAACACATCAATCAAGGGAAAACACAAGCCAAAGCCAAAGGAGCCAGTAACCAGAGAATGGAATAAGGTGGTCATGCATCAAAGCTAGAGTCAGAGCTAGAGCTCTACACACTTTTCGCTATAGTAGAGTAGTTTAGAGGCTAAGAACGGGTGTGGGCCATCATGGGAGCACAAATGGGTGGATGTAATTGAGATTCCAACGCGAGTCCTGACTTGGAATCTCTGGAAATAACTCAAACATTCTTGCACCAAAGTTCCACCTGGTAATTTTCTTAGCATCTACGTAGATGGTATCCCCAATACTCGGGTGGAAACCTATCGCAGTTTTTGCACACTCATCTAGAGGCGTCAAAGAAACATCTTCATAATAGGAAGAATCCACCTCGAAGAAGGGAACTTTGTCGACCACCAAACACCATTTCAAATTATCACCAATTGCATCCTGTTAGAATATAATCAGTAAATGTTTTATACTATAGGATCACTATATTATTGCACAACTCTTAAAATATAAACAGTAGCAAAATTACGAAATCTGTACAAATGTGTAAATATAAATTAAGTACAGAATACTGACTTTTATTGAAGATAGAGGCTTGCGTATTCGCAATGTCCTAAAGACAGAATTTCGCCTCTTCTCAGTGCTTGAAGTTCAACAGGCATCTATCTCCCAGGATTCAACTATCTATAATTCAAGGATCCAGCACCGGATCCTTGAATTCTGGCGAACGTTGGTGTGCTTCTCTCCAATACAGTTGGTAACTTTAAAATAATATGAGATAGTTTAAGGAAAAAGAGATGCGTCTTATGGCCTAGGACTTGTGGT
>NC_047654.1:5792998-5795281 GCF_902201215.1 Prunus dulcis
AAAACAGTAACCAAAATAGTGAAAATGAAAGCTTACCTATTGCGTGCAATGAAAGCAAGAGGAAGACGATCGATCTTTAAGTTCAGAGACGACGAAGAAGACGAGAGGAAGACGATGAAATACTCTGACAGTGCTCTGACAAGGAAAAAAGGCGAAAAGTTTTCTCTGGGAGATTGAAATTTTTAATCGGGTTTGGAAACAGTGCATGTGTAAGTCAGGTAGACGAAAAGTTGCTTATATATAAAACCATTTCAAAAAAATAATACGGCGGTTACATATAACTACGTCGTTTTTAACTAACACGACGCAATATTTGTTTTGCGACGTAGAATCTTTTCATTTAACGTCGTTAGGTTTAATATAACCGACGTGGATTTTAATTTTTAAATTACGGCGGTTACATATAAATACGACGTATAAATTACAAAATACGACGGTACATTTTACTTCGGACGTGGTAAATAAATACGACAGTAGTGTTGTAGGTACCGTCGTAGTAAACTCAAAAATTAAAGTACATAAGTAATAACTCGCGTCATGGTAGATTATTTAACACGTCTTTTTTATTAATTTACCGACGTGGATTTATGTAATATACGTCGGTCATACCGACGTTGATTTTACAATTTAAACGGCGGTTTTTTTTGTAAGGACCGCCGTTGGTTTTAAAAATTTATTCTATAAATTTGTCGCTTTCATTCATTTTAGGTTTACATTTAGGGTTCCAGGTTCTTCCTCTCTCAGAGACACTGTCTCTCACATCTCAAAGACAATAATTTGGATGTCTTTCTCAAAGAGAAATTGAGCTTACTCGCATCAAATCTATGTCCACAAGAAGAAGCTTGTCAACTAGCCTTCTCACTTCCTTGATCAAGCTTGATATAGGACACTTAGTGCTTCTGAATACTCCTTGCTTTCCATCAAAAGAGATGCAAGCCTGGCCTCCACTCGCTGTCGAAGGAAAGTTCGCTTCTCAGGGAAATCTGAAGATTAGATTTGCTGGAATGAAGAAATCTGAAAATCAAAAAAATTTAAAATGAAGGAAATTAATGTTCTGGAATATGTAAATTTTCTTTTTTGGATGACAGATTTAAAAGAAATAAGAGTATAAAAACAACGACTGTTTTTGTATTACTGTTGACGTTTTTCGTCGTCTTAAGTAAGACTAAGACGACGTAATATATTTGTTGAGCGACGTTGATTTTTTTTTTAAACGTCGTTAGGTATAATATAACCGTCGTTGAAAATTGTCTCTCTGATTGCAAATTTGCAACGGCGTTAGGTATAATATTTGTAGATACACAAAAGCACACACATCATCAACTTCCAAAAAATTGTCTCTCTGATTGCAAATCTGTGTCATCTGTTAAGATTATGATGTGGAGCAGAGTTCCATCTGGTAAGATTTCGTAACCCTTGGGATCTCAGAAAAATCTGGTTATGTCGGCGGTTTTCTATATAAACCGTCGTGGTTATTTCAATTCTTGTCATTAAGTAGATCTACCGGCGTAGGATAAGAAAATCAAAGAAAAAAATTGTTAACAAAAATTCTTATTAAGGCGACGGTTTAAATTAAATGTACGACGTATAAAATGAATAAATACGACGTTAAATTTTATAGTACGATTTAAAGATAACGTCGTAGAACTATACGATAATGACGTCGATATATTTATATTTTCCGTCGTTGTAAATTAATTTAATACGGCGATATTTTTTATTTTAAAGCCGTGGATTTGTTTGTAATTATACGGCGTCTTATACGAAAACCTCGTCGTGTTATTTTATGAGTAAAAGCGGCGGCTTTTATTGAAATCGTCGTCTTTACTTTCTACGTCGGTCGATTCATAACTTCTGCCGTCCTTTGTTGGCTTTGATTTTACACTGCTGAAATCTGTTTCAAATAGGCGTCGGTTGTTTAATTAGGTACGTCGTTGTTTTTGAACAGCCATTTGAATCTCCATTTTTGGTTGTCTAAGGTGGTATTACACGACGGTGTTTTTAGAACCGTCGTCTTTTTAAAAACCACGACGGTTTTCACTTAGACCGTCGTTGTTTTCTGGTCGTCTTTTTCACTTTTTGTAGTAGTGAAACTAAAGAAGAATACAATGGCAGAAGCATGTTTCTGTCTTTTGGATCTATATACGTATTTAAGAGTACTCGTGCTTCTGTATTTGTGATGAATTTTGACCTTCTACATATTGGAGTAGAACAAAAATAAATTCATATGCTCGAATGAGTTTTTCTGGTCTCCAATTCCCTTATGAACAATGAGGAACTCTG
>NC_047654.1:5800579-5881326 GCF_902201215.1 Prunus dulcis
AGCATCTGGGATTTTATAGACATAAACTTGTTGTGAGCCGTCCTTTTCCTCATAGTATACTAGATGGGGGACCTGTCTTTCTACGTGCCTTCGAAGATTTTCTGACTTAGGCACACAATAATTCAATGTTTTGGGCCGTTAATCATTATTTTTTTGCTAATTTCACATTATCCTTTACTAACAGTATAAGAAGATTAGCTGAACTTAACTCATTTTTTTGATAGACGAGTAATTGATGGAATTACGAATGGAGTCGGTATTGCGAGTTTATTTATTTAATTCTTTTTTTAAGGAAATGAACAAGTGATCCATTACAAGTCATGGATCCCCTTCGATCTTAATCACTTCATAAACTACTTAACGTATTAACCAGGCACAAAATGATTCAATTTTTTGGGGCCTTAATGATGATATGGGTTGTGATGTGTGTCAAATCCAATTTGAACACATCATTATTTATTTGCTACTTTCACGCTATCTAGCACATTATTTTAAAGAAAAGACCAAATTTTCACATTAAAGTAAAAAATAAAAATCAAACTAGTATGAACCATGGAATTTAAGCTTAGTATAATTAAGGTCTAATTGATAAATGACATGTTAAAAGTTTAGTATTTTGATTAGGATATTATTAGTTTATAAGATAGATTTTAAATCGTATTTTACTTCTCTTTAAATAGGTCCTAAATTGAATCTTAATTAAGAATTAATAAAGTAAAAAATAAAAAGACTAGATTAATCGACATGGCAATATCTTCACGGATATAATACTTGAGTGCACTTCTAATTACACTTCCTTGTTTATACTAGTTGTGAATTCACGAAACATAACTGTGAATATATCATAATCGTTACTGTTGATTTCTTAAACCACAATTTATCTATCTTCGCAATCAAAAAGAAAAATTCACTGAAATTGGAGATTGATTTAATATCAGACGGTTTTCGTCTTCAATTCCTTAAATTAGTTCTGAAAATGCTTTTGCGCTTTGGCGAACTGCTCGCACTTGGGAAGAGCTTTCTCAACGACCAAACCAAGAGGGTAGGCAACGCGGTGGCCTGGTGCGATGACATCAACGCTGTCTCCTTCCAATAGGTTGAGCTTCCGGGTGGCCACCGGTGCAGTTTTCGATTTGTTGTTAGGGTCGACTTCGTGGGAAATCTTGCATTCAGGGTCAGGGCTGTGTAGCAGTGTCACTTGACAATCATCCACAGGCTCCTTAGATTTGTCCAACTTAAACACGTACAGTCCAAGCTGGTTGGTTTCGGCCTCTTGACTGGATTTTATGTTCCCCCCCTCCCTACACTCCAATCGCACCGTTGCACCTGATCAATGGGCAATGTGCATGCATGCATGCATAAATCTCATATTCGAATCTTATAATCGACATTTAGGTAGTTTGTTACCTACTTATTAACGTTATGTACCTGGAATCATCTTACTTATCTCGGTCATAGACTTCAATTGGCAGTTGTCACAGTAGACCAGGCCGGTGAGGTAGATTTTGTCGTCGGTGGTGTTGGAGTAAGCGAAACTGAGGAGGGACAAGAAACAAAAGGCAAAGGCAAGGACGGTAGTGCTAGACTTTGTCGACATTGTTGATGTTGGGTTTGCTTGTGTTGGTTCTGTTCTATGTATTGCTGATGATGAATTAGACAGGGCTTTCTTCTTCTTATAAAGGGAAAAGAAGCAAAGAATTAATGCGTATACTTTGGAGAGTTTTGTGAGCCTTTGTTTGTTTACATGTGGAATTGAGACAATTACTCACCTCCTTGACCCGCACTTGCACGCAGTTGATCAACAACTTAAATGAATAAAAATTGATGATTCGAGAAGGTCACCATAGTAATTATATGTGGCTGCAAGCCAATAGTTAAGGACCTTAAGGGTTTGTTTTGATAGAAAACTATTAATAATAATAGAGTAATGTATTTTAACTAATTTTTCAATCATTTTATTTTATTTTGTTCAATTCACGTACCCTGATTCATGAATATTCTTTATTTTCAAATTGGGGCATGACAAGAGTCCAATCGACAAGGACCCTTTCCCATCTGCCCAGACCAACATGGTGAATGAAAATTTAGCTAAGCCGAATCAAACCTTAGCCAAGGTTGGATCAAACATGACTACTGTTGAGCAAAATAGGTCATAGTGGATCCGAAGGCCAAAGGCATGACAAAGATGCGATTTGATTTGGCACTAAATGTGGCTCAGCTGAAGCCAAATGAGCCAGCAATGAGGTAATCCAAGCAAGCAAATCCAAGAGGTTGGAGAATGAGAGAATTGTAAGCCAAGCCTAGAATTCCTGCCCACGTAGCCCAATGTTGAAAGCAATTCCAAGTTCGAAACAGTTCTATATATTGATAAAAGATAAAAGTAATGTTAGAGAAACTACATCATTGTATCGTATAATGTATCACTTTTCTAATAAAGGTATGACCCAACAATACAAATAGGTCTCATATCTTCTCCCTAATATATATTTTCCCAAAAACATACATACTTGTCAGCATCTTGGAATCAAAACATGATTGTATGGTTTGTTATTTATTTATTTCATAATTTGTTAACTAATTAGGTAGTCGATTGAAAATAGGTGTGCCTCATTTTTTTGTGCGAACAAAATTATACATGGACGAATCGGTGAACTTAATAGCGTCGATAAGAATATGGTTTTAGAGAAAACTTCAAGAAGATGGTTTATCCGGAATATTATTAGCTCAAAAAAAACTTCTTCTATTTTGTTTTCCGTGTGAGGGTTTTGTTGACACGTCATATCACTGCGCCAATAGTATGGTGCCACGTGACCAAAGCAGCTGGATACCTCTAAGGACTAACCTGACCCGTCATAGTCTAATAAGCAGACCAACTGATACGATCAAATCTCTAGACCATGGGTATCAGATCTGGTCGGCTCGGTGATATCCACTCACGATCGAAGCCACCAGAGCTGCATACTTAGACAATAACTCCTTCACACCTCGATTGTATCAAGCATAAGCAAATCAAAGACAACTGGAAAATCCACCACCACAGATCGCCTCTATAAGCAATCTACTTCGCACAGGTTTCCAAGAATTACTAAAGGAAACATTTAATGCACTTCTAATCTGCCCCAGGTGTCATCCAACAACTGGTCTCTTGATAATTAGTATGATGGAAATATCGATATATTATTGATATTGACAAAAATTGAATAAAACTACGGAAATTATAAGAAAAACTTGGTAATTTTTATTAAAACTTTGGAGGATGTTTATTTAGTTAATTATATATTAGTTTATCACAAAAAATTGAAAGACAATGCATTGCATGATGGGTTTAATTAATTTAAGTTTGTTTGTATCATACCTGACCCACATCTCATGCCATGACACGTGGAAGGGGTATGACACTAAGGAAGGCTCCATGGCCCGTGCTGGCAAGCCCAATAGTATGAATCAGTAGGTCTTTTTGACACCCACGACCAATTCTACGCACAACATGGCCCTGTAACCCATGCTGGCAGGTCTAATCCTATAAATGGCAGACACTTCCAGCTCTATCCGCTGATTGTTCACTGGCCGGCCCACGGCCGGTAAGTGTGTTCGGCACACCTTGCCAATTCTACGCCTTAGAAGGCATCTTGTAGGATGTTCTCGGGTTCATTGCTAGGATATTTGTTGGGACGCGTGTCAGCCTCAGAAGGCACTCCCATGAGTCCCACATCGAAACTAAGTACCAAAAAAAACTCAGAACTCGCTATAAATATAGCTCCTTACCCCAGATACAGGGTAGACTTGCTACTTGACACTTATGTCCTTGCATTGTCGATAGCTTACTCTCATCCCCTTAAGCTAACTTTTGCATCGAAGGGCCTTCAACTGGTAGCATTGAGGATTTACTTGCGAAAGTTTTCGTCAATCATTAGTCAAGCACAACTTTCTCTTCCTCATCCATAGGCACACTGTCAATGGCATGCAACGATGTTAGATAATAAATAAAAGGGCTTCTTAGATCTAGGTCGAAAATGATTAGTTTAGCCGTCGCGTTTTTGGTTTTAGATGTAGGTCCTGTTCACCTATTTTATGTTTGTTCCTGTGATGGTAAGGTAAAGTTCCCCATTGCCTTGAGAACCATTGACTGGTCAACAAGTGAACTTTCTTTAGTGTGCGAGCGTGTCACTGCTAGCAATGAAAATCCTAGCAGACTTTTTAAAAATAGATAACTTACGCCCCAAGTTACTAATTTCTAAACAAACGATTGTGAATTTGGGCGAGGAATATCCCAAGTAAGTTCTTTTATTGCCTCAGACTGGCGAGGACTTCACAATTTTTCACAGTACAAGGTTGGTAGTTATGGCTAGAATAAATAGTAAGAAAGTGAACTGTTTTCAGGCGGAACTGCCTTTTACAAAACTCAAAGAAAAAAACCAACTCTAGAAAGACAAAAAGAAGGCTAGACTTCCATTTCTGCCTGGATAGAAGTTTCTGATCCGGGCTGGACTGGGTGTGCCTGTGCTGGACTGGACTTTCAACAACTTCAACTGCTAAGTTTTAGCTGTACATCGATACCAACGTTCGAGTTTGGCAGAGCTTTAATCTATTTCAAGCCCTGGAAGGCTTTTTGAACAGGCAGAATTGCAGCCTCTTCAGTCTGAAAAGGGCAGAAGTGGCAAGACTTGAGGATTACTAAGCTGGAACTGCACTCTGGTACCTGTTCTGCTTGATCAAGGCTCTCCATAAATTTGTTGAGGTTTTCATATTTGTAGAAACCCAGACTCTGCTTGATTTGGCTTTTGCTGAACCAAATTTTTAACGAGAGAAATCTCGTTTTGAATTACTTTTTCTCTAAGTCTGAAACTAGAAGTTTTTTTGATTTGTAGCTGGCCTCTTTCTTGTGGCTCAATGAGGTTTTGGTTGCTTCAGTGTTTTGAAGGTTTTTGAGATCAAGTGATCATTTTGAGTTTTTATTTTTGATTATTTTTTTGGCTGTCCTTTGATATGTTCACCTCCTCTCATATTTATAGAAAATGCTGGAGTGGGGCTTTCTAATCTTTTAATAATGGGCGGCAAATTTTCCAAAAGCAAGATCTTTTATTTTAAATGTAAAGAAAAAAGGAAGTCATCTGTTTTGGTAGAGAAGAACCATCAATGTTCAGTTTTCATGAAGGTCTTTTCCTTGCTTTTTCTGAAAGAAAAACAAACTTTTCTTTGTCCCCTGTTGCTCTTTGTAGAGAGAAAGAAAACAATCTGCCATGATGGTTAGTTTACTTTTCTTGTTTGAACAACTCCCTCTACTTATGTCTTGAAATTGTAGTCTGCTTATCTTTTGGGAAGACCACCTATTCTAATGCAGAATTATATAGAAAGGGATTCTGATCTTTGAGCTGCAGAGTCTCAGAAAAGTCTTTCTGAAATCCCGTCTTCATTAATTCCCAATCAACTTCTCCTGTGACTAGTTGAAATTGTTGACCTCTCAAAGTCAGATAGTCAAGTGGGTTTCTCTGTGATTCAGGGCTGAGTGCGTCACTTCTTGCTTAAAGTGGTGTTTTGGCCCCTTTTTTCAAATTGGGTAGAGAGCTGGCAATTTTGATAAAATTGCTTTAAGTTTCTTCAATTTTGGGCTGTTCTCTACCTTCATTCAACCATGTTAAGCCCAATTTTGAGTTTTGAGGCTGTGGGCTGAGCAATTCGTATGTACTGGGCTTCCTTCATGTTTTTGGGTTCTGGTAAAAATCTGACTTGGATTTGGGCTTTTTGACTTTGGCCCCTCGATTCCAATTCTAGTCCAAACTGCCTGGGTCTTGAGTTTTGTCTTCCTGGGCTCCTATTGCTAGGCTGGGCCCGTAATTTGTTGGTCCAAACAATGCCCCCTTGAATCTGAACTGTTTTTCTAGAAATTGTTTCCAATTTTTAACGGTTCAGATTGAATCGATTTGGCCATTTAATATTGCGCGCCACTCTCTTCCGTTTCAATTAACCCACGTCTGCCACACGTCTTTACGTCTCCGCGAGGGCTTCGGGAAACTTGGTAAAGTTATTCGAGGACTATCAACGCCCTGATCTTCCCATAATATGATTATGTCCTGCATTTCCATCCATAAAAGATAGCATTTGGTTATGAGCAGCTCCATCGACTAGCATATCTGCCATTGGCATATGATATTCATCTTTGGGAGATGCTTCATTCAGATTCCTATAATCCACACAGATCCTAACTGCCCTTGTTTTTCTTTCCAGAACCGGCACAATATTGGCTAGCCAATCATCATAAATGGCTGGTCTGATGAATCCTGCTTTGACCAGTCTTTCTATCTCTTCTTTAACTTTCAGTTCCGTTTCCATAGACATTCTTCTTCTGGCCTGTTTGACTGGAAGGTAGCCTTCTTTGATTGGCAACTTGTGATATACCAATTCTCTGTCCAGTCCGGGCATCTCATGGCAATGATTTCACCCTTGAGTGGCTCTTTTAACAGCGCACTAATGAAAGCGGGTCTTGGATTCTCTTCTGTCCCTAAGTTTATCTCATGTAACGGATCTTCCATTTCTGGTAAAGAGTCATCTAGTGCTGCTGGTGCAAAATCTAGTACTTCCTCCTATAAACTCTCTTCCTGTTCTTCAGTGCTCTCATGGATGAATTCTGCCATATTGATGGCTAGATTCTGCATGAAGAGCTTCATTTCTTCCCAGTATATCAATAATCTTTTTGTAATGGATTAGATTGTTGCAGCTCGATCCTTTTCTTGTAGATTGGTAGTAAACTTCGTAGTTCTGGAGGTTCAGAACAAAAGGTCTATTCCAGTCCTCTAGAGAATTGGCTAGACCCTCTTCAATGAGTCTCTGGGTCGTGACACCATGGCGGCGGCCGTTCTGGTTGACTCCGAAAAATGTGAAAGGACCAAGGTGATCATGATAATACTTTGCCTCAAAACACATGGCAGATGGCAGAAATGGCCGTGGATCAGCCTCTACTATGTCCATGAAACCTTCTTCATTCCAAAGGGCCAATTGCTGATGCAGAGTGGAAGGAACACATAAGCTTTGGTGGATCCAGTCCCTGCTAAGTAATGCATTGTAAGTGGTAGAAGTTGTGTCTACCACAAAAAATGCAATCTTCAGCTCCTTGGTTCCAACTATGACGTCCACATTTGCTCCAGCTCCCTTTTGGTTCAACACTCCGTCTACGCGCAATTGCCACATGTCTTTAGGTTGGCTAGATTCAGCAGAGGTTCCGTCGGCTTTCGAACTTTCCTTTTTGTTGACCAGCTTCTCTTCTTCATCTAATGGGGTGAATTCTGCGACGAAGTCTGCTAAAGCTAAAGCCTGGGCTTTTATTGCAGTTTTTGGCCGATAGAGGAGGTGATATTGGCTTAGCTCTATAGCCCACTTCATAAGTCGCTGAGAAGCGTCAGGGCCACGGAGGATTGATCTCAAAGGATAGTTGGTAATGACAATGACTCGATGAGCTTGGTAGTAGGGTCGCAGCTTTCTCGCGGAAATTATAAGAGCTAGAATGAGCTTTACTAATTTATGGTAGCATGTCTCTGCATTGAGGAGAGCTTTTGGTGTGTAGAATATCGGATGCTAGGGCTCCAGCCTTCTCAAATGAGAGCTGAGTTGACAGTTGAGTTGGACACTGCCAGATACAGGAACAAGTCCTCACCGGGACTGCCTTTAAGAGCAGGGGAGTTGACGTGAGATAAGTCTTCAGATTCAGGAAAGCTACTTCGCACTCCTCTTCCCATTTGTCTCTTTGTCCTTCCTTCAAAGCTTTGAAGAATGGTCTGCACTTGTTGGTAAATCTCGAAAGGAATCGGTTTAGGGCCACTGCTCTGCCCGTCAGAATTTGTATTTTGTTCACTGTGGAAGGCGACTTCATCTCGAGAATGGCTTTGATTTGACGTAGGTGTGCCTCGATACCTCGTTGTGTGACTAGGTATAACAAGAATCGGCCGGAGGATACATCAAAAGTGCATGTACTCGGGTTCAACTTCATGCGATACTAGCGAAGCAAGCTGAATGTCTCAGCGAGATTTCTGATGTGATCTGCACGTTTTGAGGCTTTGACTAGAAGACCTCCATGGTTTTGCCGATCTGCTCCTTGAAGATTTTATTCACGAGCATTTGGTAGGTTGCTCTGGCGTTCTTCAGCCCAAAGGGAGTAATAGGTCCCTCTCTCGATGATGAAAGAGGTTTTTGCCTTGTTATCCTCGTGCATCAGGATTTGGTTATAATCGGAGTAGGCATCCATAAAGCTGAGCAGCTGATTGCCAGAAGTGGAATCCACGAGTTAGTCGATTCTTGGCAATGAGAAGTTGTCTTTAGGGCATGCTTTGTTGAGGTATGTGTAATCGACACAGACTCTACATTTGCCCTTTTCTTGTTTTGCCACCAGAACAACGTTGGCCAGCCACTCCGAGTAGGAGACCTCTTCGATGAAGCCGGTAGCTAGGAGTTTGTCAATCTCGGCTTTCAATGATAGCGACCCGCTCGAGAGTGAAGTTGCATTTTTTTGTGCCACTGGCTTGCTGGCAAGGTTGACGTGGAGTCGATGACAGATGATGTTCGGGTCGATGCCAGGCATGCCTGACGGCAACCATGTGAACATGTCTTTGTTGTTTTGGAGGAAGGTGGTCAGCTCCACCTTCTCGTCTGGGCTTAAGTATGAGCCGATCCGTGCTTTTCTGTCTAGTTGGTTAGGATCCAAGGGTATTAACTCGACGTCCTCTTCAGGTTCCATCCTTCTTCAGGAGAGACCTCTGGACCGATTTCCTCAGTTTGGTCATGACGCTTTTATTGCTATAAGGGAGCAAGATTCGGTTGTTCAACCTTCTTCAGATCTGCCTGGCTCACAGGGAGGAACTGTTCTAGTTTGCTTTTCTTCAGCCCTTGGGAGGAGCATTTCGTCGCCATTGCCTGATCACTGTTGATTTGGCTGACACCGCCCCCAGGAATTGGGTATCGAATTTTCTGATTTGTGGCAGAGGTGATGGCGTTGATCTTGTCGACCCATGGTTTGCCCAAAATGCCACTGTAGGGTGAGACCTCATTAATGACCATGAATGTTTACGAGCTGATTACAGGTGAGGAGTAGACGTCGAGGTCTATCGTGCCCACGGTAACCGTTGTTGCACCATTAAAGCCAGTCAGCGATCTGACTAAAATGTTGATCTTTGCCACCAAGCCCATCTGCTGGATGACCGCGAGTTGCAAGATATTGGCTACGCTGCCCTCGTCTGCGTGGATTTGGTCGACCATGGCCTGGACGATTTGAATGTTGATGACAAGGGCATCATTATGTGGCATGTCGAGGCCGATCAGATCTTTCTTTTAGAAGCCGATTACAGGATCGTGTTTTACTGGTGGAAGGTCGGTCTAGATTTGGGAGATCACGGTGGCCTGTTTGATCTTCTTATTCCTTTCCTTCTGGTCAGCCCAAACTCCTCGGAGTCGGCTAGGATTGTGTTAATTCTTATGACCTTTTGGGGTGGCTCTTTGGCGGTGTCACGATCTTCAATCCGCTTGATGGCTTGCTTTGCAATGAATTCCGTGCAGTCACCTTCTCTCACGAGTTCTTCAAGATGCGCTTTCCAAGAGAAGCAATTGTTCATGGTGTGCCCGTGCGTCCCATGGAAGGCATAGTATTTGCTAGCATCCCTCTTGTCCGGATCTCCTTTCAAGGGTGGTGGTCTTCTTACCCAAGGTTTGTTCTTCACTTGGGCTAAGATTTGATGTATGGGGATGGTGAATTTGGTGTAGTTCTCTCCTGCCGTAGCGTCCCCTTATGGGTGCGACCTACGCTTGTCCTTGTTCTTGTTGCTAAATCCGTCGCTTCTTTGGCCTGCCCGCTTAGTCGGCTGATCTTCCTGGTTAATAGACTTCTTTACGGCGATTCGATTGTCATCCCAGATCTCGTAGAGTTCCGCGATCTCGTAGATCTCTGCCAGAGTATGGCTGGGAGTGATGGTCAGCTCGCGGTACAAGTCGTGCTCAGCCGGAAGGCCTTTCTTGAAAGCAGAGGACGCGATTCAATCTTCACATCCTACAATGTTGGCCTTTTATGCTTTGAATATGTTGATGTAATCTCGAAGGGATTCGTCGGACTTCTTGCGCAGGTTGTACAGATGGTCAGGGTTCTTCTTGATTGTCCAGTAAGAGGTGTATTCTTTGGTGAAGACGTAAGTCAGCTTGTTGAAGCTGATGATCGACCTGGATTGCAGAGTGTGGAACCAGTCTTGGGTGGCTCCTCGCATGGTCATGCAAACACCTGGCACATCAGTGTGTCGTCGCCCTTATGGAGGATCATGACACTTTTGAAGTGTTTTAGGTGGCTCCCGGAAGTGTGTGAATGCAGGCATTGAGAATCGCTTTGGGGTTGCAGCCTGCTCGATTTCGACAGTGAAAGGCGTAGAGTTTGCCTAGCCTATCTCCTTACGTAGTGCATCTTCAAGTCTCAAAGTCGGTCATTCACAAGCTTCTCAACGTCTTCCGCACACATTGCTGGTTGGCCACGTTGGCAACCTTCATGATTTGGGCCATGCTGACTGACTTCCTCAATGATTTCCGAGGGTCGACCTTCTCGCCTGCGCTGCCTAGGCGGCGTGTTGGTGGACTGCGCTTGTGAAGGATTTTCTGTAGCTTGTCGACGAGATTCGACTCTTTGAGAGTGAGCAGCGGAGTGCCTTTCCCCATGGTCCTCATTGTGAGGGTTATCCAGTCGACCTCCCTGGGGGCCTAGCCTTTCATGAATACTCCTTTTCGAGTAGACAACTGAGCGTCTTTCTTCACGACCCTCTTTGCGATGGTTGTCTGGCTGACCTCCCTAGGGGCCTAGCCTTTGATGTACATTTCCCTGCAAGTCCAAGCTGGAGCGGATGTCAAGTCATGGGCCCAGCCTTTCGTGCACGTTGTTCCTTAAACTCAATCTACTCTGAGTGTGGCTCGCAGATGCTTGTGAAATGTCGGTAGGCCGATCACTTTGTTGTCCCTCGCCTTGTCTGCTCACTCCTACTTGACCTGCTTGGTACCCCTCGAGTTGTCTACCGGCACGTTCGTCCATCCTTCTCTCCTCGCCCGGTTGTCCAAGACCAAGGTTTTGAGCCAAGCTTATTTGGTTGAGGAGCTGCCTCATTAGATTGCTTTGGTAGTCCATTCTTTGAGCTAGCTAATCGACCCTTAGATTAAGGTATGCTTGACTTCGTGGCTCGGGAGGAGAGAAGTATGTGAAGCCCAATTGCACACGGGCTAGGGTTTCATTGGAGGTGTACGCAGGAGCGTGCGTCGAGCGTGGAGGCAATGGAGGGAATGCTTGAAGTTGCTCCAAGATTGGGCTTAGGTCGGCGGTGGTAATGAGCCCACCTTGATGGGAGGTTCCACCATGCTCTGCAGCGATGGCAGGTGCGGTGGTCTCAGCTGCGAGTCCAGTGGGTGGCAAGGTGGTGAGAGGTGGTGATGCCACCATATCGATCGCGGGATAGTGGGTGGAGTGGCTTTGGGCCGTGACGGATTTAGCCATCGCAGCGGTTTTGCCTCTCGTCTTCTTGCTTCTAACCATGGTTGTTTGGAAGGCTTAGGTGGATTGGAAAATAAGTTTGAAGCACACTTTGAGTATATCTTGTGCTCTCAATGAAAGCACCAATTTGCGGGAGCAAATTTCCCCACGAGAATATTCAATTGGAAAGATTCTCTTTCCTTCTTTGCCGCCTCTTTCTCCTTGCAAAATAGAACAAATAAGAGGACCACACACAGGGGGTGTTGGCCAAAGGCCCTCCGATGCCTAAATTAGTTCAATTGAATCATATAGAAAACAATAGCTAATAGGGTACGGAGATATGTTTATGGTGTAAACCGGGTGGGAGAAGCCTTATGTAAAAGAGAGGGAGAGAAGAGGTGGCTAGGGTTTGAGAGGAATTTTCTGCAGAGTTTTCGTAGAGATTTCAGACGTACCTCAACCCTTGTGTGTGGCCATCTTTTTATAGTGGTTTTGGAGGCTAGGGTTTCAGAGGAATAATTCCGTAGATGGAATGGAATTATTCCTCCCCAATTTGGAATTGATTGGATTAATTAGGGTAAATCAATTCCCTAATTTGGTAGGTATCAAATCAATTCCTAATTTAATTAGGTAACTCCTCATTTAATTGGGAATTGTGGTAGGAATCAAATCAATTCTCAACCTAATTAGGTAACATTCCATTTAATTGGGTAATCCCCAATTAAATTGAGTAAGTCCCAATTAGGTTGAATAATTCCCAATTAGGTCAAATAATCCTCAAATGGAAGGAATTATTTTACCTAGGGTTCTAATTTAATTCGGTTCCTACAATATATATGAGGCTTGTGTCTTGGTTAAGCGATCTTAAGGGCTTATTGGGAATTGATTATTTCCTTTTCAGCGTTTAATATCCCCGATAGGATCCTAACATGTAAACTCGATTGTACGATCAAAGAGAATAAGGAACGGTTGACCCAAAAATAGGACATATATTGTAGCATGTAGGGCTTGTAGCTTTTATATCCCGTACTTTTAGATTCATGTAATTCAGTTCACTAATTGTATATTATGGACGTAGCTTGACTTTGAGTGTGTGTCATGATGTGAATGTGTCGTTTTTACGGTCTTAATCTATTGATTCAAATTTAGACATCAATAATCTCTGTATACGTGTCTTCTTTTCTTTACTTGAATGCTAGGACGAGATGATAATGTTGAAAATGTTATATGGTAACGTTAATATCACATTGTCAATTGATTCCTGGAAATTGTGTGTGCATAGGAAGCACAGGAACAATGAATTTCCATTAACTAAGATGTGAAAATCTTTAAATTTGTTTTGAATTTTAACTAGATTGGTGCATTTTTGGATGTTCATTGCAGGATCACGCAAAAGGTAATCTGGACAGTGGCGGAGCCAGAACATTTTCACAGAGGGGGCACCTTATATATTGAAATATATTTTTCTTTAGGGTGACAATGAAACTAATTTTTTACTTGATACAAAATCCCTAATTTTTGTACTATATTATTTACATATTATATTAAAACTATCTACTGAACATCGATCCATGGAAAAAATAAAATGAAATGTAATTTATTAAAAATACACACTAAGAAATTTTGAACGGTAATTTATCACTACAAATCGAAGTACGACAATAAAAGATGTGAAAGGGTAGCAATGATAGTGAGAAAAGGAAAATTAGAAAAATACAAAGAAAGAAATACATGGGCACTTCACAATTTGGTTAGAAAAGTATGATTATATTAATAACACAATAGCCTAAACTAAAATTTGAGATGGGGCACATGCCCACCCTGTGCCTTAGCTCCCTCCGCCACTGAATCTGAATGCAGGATATATAAATGGTGCATTATAATTGGCAAAAAGACTCATTCTCTTCATCATAATATCATACTTCCCCCTCTCTAAAAAAAATAGAACCAACGGAGAGGGGGTGATGTGCCTTATCTGTGCACACCCGCATCCATCTAGCACGAGGCCTTCTGGGAGCTCACTGGCTTCGGAGTCGTAGGAACTCCGAAGTTAAGCGAGTTGGGGCTAGAGCAATCCCAGGATGGGTGACCCACTGGGAAGTTGCTCGTGAGTTCCCAGAAACAAAACCGTGAGGGCAGAGAGGGGGGCCCAAAGTGGACAATATCGTGCTACGGCGGAGCCGATCCCGGGATGTGACAAGTTAATTTCTCCAAAAATGTCCAATCAGAAATGGCTTTAAGAATAAGTGTAATTAAGCTGTAAATTAATGTTATATATATGGTTAATTACATGTTTCCAATCCATGCCACCCACGAACAAGTGTAATGATGTCGTTTCACAGTTTTACCTTGTAGGATCAGGGACATGATCATTTGATTACTCTAAGGAAATATTTTTGTTCACCACTTTAACCAAATGTGTACTCTCACCACCCATCTTAACACTTGGCACGTGTTCATTAGCATAACCATAATTAATTCTTTGCTTTATATATTTATGGAACCATGGTTATACCTATAGATACGTGTCAAGTATTAAGAATGATGGTGAACAAAAATATGCACCCTTAATCTAACTTGATTTAACCTTGCAATGGTAATGAAAACATGTCAACCTCATAGCTATAGCTGCTAATTAATTGCGTGAGATTTTAAGAGCAAATCCACGTCATGGGTTAATTGTTTCTATGTTTTGAGGCATGGATTTCAAAGTGGAAGGATACCAGCTCATAGCTAGCGTCTTTCTATATTATTCAATTATACATATTTTATACACCACACTATATTATGACATATATGTATTTTAATTAATCATGCGGTTGTATAAGAAGCTTCCATAGCAATGCCACAGAGTCCTTCCTCGGCAAGAATGCCCCTTTGCATCGTCACATATCCACCCTCCCCCCACACTATGCCCCAAGAATTCTTCACCAGCCAGTATTTAGTCTCATCACTACTGGTCCCATATCCAACTGTGATAACACCATGATCTAAGAGCATCTTCAACCGATGTGTCAAACGTGCCACATAGACATGTAACAGCTAGAAATAACATCTCACATCACTCCAACCGATGTGTCAAAGCTGATGGGGAATGAAGGCTAGAGGTTGAGATGTTATTTTTGACATCCCAAAAGCAAGATGTCAAATGAATATTTTATTATTTTTTAAAGATAAGTGGCTATTACTTTCATTTATTATTTTCCTTTTTTATTTTTTTTCTTCTTTATCTTAAATGATTTGACTGTTACAATAATTATTTATTTGACATATCGGGTGGAGTGTAAAAGTATGCAAATGTCAAATTGCCACATCAGCCATCAAATTTAAATTTGATGTTTGGTATTTGACATCTCCCTTGGAGATGCTCTAAGTTTATACCACAGTGAACACACCACTTGAATAAAACTGGAATGTACAGCCACTTGGGTCAATGGCAACCGAAATTGGTTGGTTAGCGACGGCTTGCAACATAGCATTTTGGTTGTTTGTAGGCACATCCTCGTACCCGTTTATGGACACTGTTTGGGATGCAGCCTTCTGAGTGTTGTAACCCTGGTAGAAGTGATTAGGTTCAGTTGTCAGCCTTTGTTGCGTTGGATGAATTAAAAATCGTCATCCATTATGTTGGCAAGTCCTTACTTAGTTAGGATTTTAGTTCCTTATTTTATTAGAATTTTGGTTACTTTCCAATTATTATTTAGTCATATTGTAATAGAGATTTACTTCCTATTGTAATTTAGATATATTTCCTATTTT
The DNA here is from genome assembly GCF_902201215.1 of Prunus dulcis. Lineage (NCBI taxonomy): Eukaryota > Viridiplantae > Streptophyta > Magnoliopsida > Rosales > Rosaceae > Prunus > Prunus dulcis. The sequence goes on from NC_047654.1 coordinate 5,815,815, forward strand.
ATTTAGGGTTAACACATCTTTGTACTTGTATAAATACCTCCATATTGGAGAATAATAATAAGATGAGCGTATCTGAGCATATCTGAATATTTGCCCTACTTTATTTGACATGGTATGAGAGCCAGGTTGCTAATCCTTGAGATTCTCTGACAAATTGAGAGTCGTTGGCGTTCCTCATTCCTAACCCATCATGGGTCTTCACCATTCCTTAATAATCAACATATATTTCTTCTGCCTTAGCCATAACAACACCTTTCTGCAATTTTACCATTATCTCTGTCCTTGCCGTGTTTATGTTGAGTCATTACCTTTCTTTTTCTCTACATATGCATGTTGCTGCCTTTTTTCTCTTACTTTTCATCTCTCTATGAGCTTGCTTTCTGTTAAAATCAGATTGAGCCCATGTTAGTTTCAGTCTCTTGCACTCACTGCTGAGCCTCTCTTTTAAATGTATACCATATGGGCAACACGCCCCTTGGCCATTGATGGCCTGATCTCTTTCCTCTGTGAGCCTCGTCACCGCTCACCGAGCCATCTCAAACCTCTGCATTCCTCATCACCGCTTGCCGAGCCTTCTCCTAGCTGGACTTTGTCTCTTGCTAATTTGGGTTTTACTTTCTCCAAATCTCAACTCTCATACATCGTCGGATTTGAGGGGGAGTGACACTGCTACTCATCTATTCCATTGCAATTCACCTACCTATCTATCATGGCTGATTGTCTGTGCCTGTTTCTCAAGTACCACTGATCATATGGCTCTATCGACCCTTCTCTTCAGGGGGAGAGGGAGAGTGAAGAGAAGTTGTCTTTGGTGTTGCTGCTACCACAATTGTTTGCCCTCCTTGTCATGCTAGTGCCAGTGCTTTATATTGCTCTTACTGGTGCCAGTGCCTTGTATTGCTATTGTTTGGTACCAGTATTGTTGCTCCTGCCTGTTATGGTGCCAGTACTGTTGCTCATGCCTTTGCTTGTGTGTTTCTGTTGTGGTCAATGTTGCCATCGTTAATGTTGCCTTTGCTTGCTTCACTTTCCGTTGTTATGGTCATTGTCGATGATGTTGCCGTGTTTTGATCCATCTCTACCCTAACCCTAAACACTACCTATTTCCGCTGCACTGTACACCTAACCTATAATCCTAGTCCGCCGCCACCGTCTACCTTGCTACTGTCGCCACCGCCTACCTTGCTATTGCCTTATCTACTGCCGTGCTCATAAGGTTTCTGTGTTCTGCCTTACCTATTGTCGTGCTCACAGGTTTTCTGTGTTTTGCCTTATCTGCTGCCGTGCTCATAGGATTTCTGTGTTTTGCCTTACCTATTGCCGTGTTCACATGGTTTCTGTGTTCTGCCTTATCTACTGCCGTGCTCACAGGGTTTCTGTGTTCTGCCTTATCTACTGTCGTGCTCACAGGGTTTCTGTGTTCTGCCTTATCTACAGCCGTGCTCATAGGGTTTCTCTGTTCTACTATGTGCCCTATTTTTTAGGGTTTGCTATTGTGTTTCCGCTGCGAACTTTGCTTTAGTTTGTCACTTGTTTCACTCGTGGTTGACTAGAAGATCTTCTCTACAATTGGTGCTTCTCAAGTATGGTGTTCTATGACTCGCTTGTCAAGTTGGGAGTGCGAAATATCTTTGCCCAACTTGAGGGGGAGTGTTGGCAAGTCCTTAGTTAGGATTTTAGTTCCTTATTTTATTAGAATTTTGGTTACTTACCGATTATTATTTAGTCATATTGTAATAGAGATTTACTTCGTATTGTAATTTAGATATATTTCCTATTTTATTTAGGTTTAACACATCTTTGTACTTGTATAAATACCTCCATATTGGAGAATAATAATAAGATGAGCGTATCTAAGCATATCTGAATATTTGCCCTACTTTATTTGACATTAGACCACCTTCACAGCCATGATCTTGACCTGTAGTGTCATAATCCACAAGCTCTTGCTCTGATAGTGAGATTAAGTTTCCGGTTTTGAGCTGGTTAACCCCTTCTGTCGCTGCCACTGCTGAGAAGGCCCAACAACACCCTATAAAATTGAAATAACATCACTCATCATTCATTAATATGTTATGTTGTGAAACAGTGAATGCGTCATCATTTAACAACTTGTTTAATACTTACCACATTTTCGTTGGTCCTTGATAGGTGTCACTGCACCCTTTTCTCTCCAATCCATTGACGGTGGCACATTAGTGACATTTCAATATCTAAAACATGTAGCTTTCGTGGAATTGGACATGATCGATTTGGAGGATCGTTTCGTATAACCATTACGAATTTCCCGAAACTCCTCATTGGTTAGGTCTGCAAATTCATTTAAGCTTAGAGTGAAGTAGTTCTGGCTCATGTGTTTGTTAAAAGCCTTAATGAACTCCAAGTTGGCCTTCAATATCACGAATTGCCTCTCTTTCTCCTCAGCATCCTTACAAAAAAAAAACTGGCCCAAATTGAGCCATCCAGTCTTCATGTGTCGCCAAATGGTTTTCACATCATAAATTTGGCGAGACGATGCTTGAGAGGAGCAAATGGCCAAAATGAAAAGAAAAGCTAAGCAGAGGTACTGGTCTTGATTTGTGAGAGCCATGGTAGAAAGTAAATAAGCACAATTGGTACGTATTCTATGAAAATATATTTAATCTTTCATGGGCACAAGACATTCAATGAGCATCTGGGATTTTATAGACATCAACTTGTTGTGGGCTGTCCTTTTCCTCATAGTATACTCGATGGGGACCTGTCTAGGTGCCCTCGAAGAATTTCTGACTTAGGCACACAATAATTCAATGTTTTGGGGCCGTTAATCATTATTTATTTCCTAATTTTACATTATCCTTTACTAACGGTATAAGAAGATTAGTTGAACTAACTCATTTTTTTGATAGACGAGTAATTGATGGAATTACGAATGGAGTCGGTATTGCGAGTTTATTTTTTATTATTTTAAGGAAATGAACAAGTGATCCATTACAAGTCATGGATCCTCTTCGATCTTAATCATTTCATAAACTACTTAACGTATTAACCAGGCACTGAATGATTCAATTTTTAGTGCATTAATGATGATATGGGTTGTGATGTGTGTCAAATCCAATTTGCACACATCATTATTTATTTGCTACTTTCACGCTATCTAGCACATTATTTTAAAGAAAAGACCAAATTTTCACATTAAAGTAAAAAATAAAAATCAAACTAGTATGAACCATGGAATTTAAGCTTAGTATAATTAAGGGCTAAATTTTGATAGGTGACATGTTAAAAGTTTAGTATTTTGATTAGGAGATTATTAGGTTATAAGATAGATTTTAAATCATATTTTTCTTCTCCTTAAATAGGTCCTAAATTGAATCTTAATTAAGAATTAATAAAGTAAAAATTAAAAAGACTAGATTAATCGACATGGCAATATCTTCACGGATATAATACTTGAGTGCACTTCTAATTACACTTCCTTGTTTATACTAGTTCTGAATTCACGAAACATAACTGTGAATATATCATAATCGTAACTGTTGATTTCTTAAACCACAATTTATCTATCTTTGCAATCAAAAAGAAAAATTCACTGAAATTGGAGATTGATTTAATATCAGACGGTTTTCGTCTTCAATTCCTTAAATTAGTTCTGAAAATGCTTGTGCGCTTTGGCGAATTGCTCGCACTCGGGATGAGCTTTCTCAACGACCAAACCAAGAGGGTAGGCAACGCGGTGGCCTGGTGCGATGACATCAACGCTGTCTCCTTCCAATAGGTTGAGCTTCCGGGTGGCCACCGGTGCAGTTTTCGATTTGTTGTTAGGGTCGACTTCGTGGGAAATCTTGCATTCAGGGTCAGGGCTGTGTAGCAGTGTCACTTGACAATCATCCACAGGCTCCTTAGATTTGTCCAACTTAAACACGTACAGTCCAAGCTGGTTGGTTTCGGCCTCTTGACTGGATTTTATGTTCCCCCCCTCCCTACACTCCAATCGCACCGTTGCACCTGATCAATGGGCAATGTGCATGCATGCATGCATAAATCTCATATTCAAATCTTATAATCGACATTTAGGTAGTTTGTTACCTACTTATTAACGTTATGTACCTGAAATCATCTTACTCATCTCGGTCATAGACTTCAATTGGCAGTTGTCACAGTAGACCAGGCCGGTGAGGTAGATTTTGTCGTCGGTGGTGTTGGAGTAAGCGAAACTGAGGAGGGACAAGAAACAAAAGGCAAAGGCAAGGACGGTAGTGCTAGACTTTGTCGACATTGTTGATGTTGAGTTTGCTTGTGTTGGTTCTGTTCTATGTATTGCTGATGATGAATTAGACATGGCTTTCTTCTTCTTATAAAGGGAAAAGAAGCAAAGAATTAATGCGTATACTTTGGAGAGTTTTGTGAGCCTTTGTTTGTTTACATGTGGTATTGAGACAATTACTCACCCCCTTGACCCGCACTTGCGTGCAGTTGATCAACAACTTAAATGAATAAAAATTGATGATTCGAGAAGGTCACCATAGTAATTATATGTGGCTGCAAGCCAATAGTTAAGGACCTTAAGGGTTTGTTTTGATAGAAAACTATTAATAATAATAGAGTAATGTATTTTAACCAATTTTTCAATCTTTTTATTTTATTTTGTTCAATTCACGTACCCTGATTCATGAATATGCTTTATTTTCGAATTGGGGCATGACAAGAGTCCAATCGACAAGGACCCTTTCCCATCTGCCTAGACCAACATGGTGAATGCAAATTTAGCTAAGCCGAATCAAACCTTAGCCAAGGTTGGATCAAACATGACTACTGTTGAAAGAAGAGCAAAATAGGTCATAGTGGATCCGAAGGCCAAAGGCATGACAAAGATGCGATTTGATTTGGCACTAAATGTGGCTCAGCTGAAGCCAAATGAGCCAGCAATGAGGTAATCCAAGCAAGCAAATCCAAGAGGTTGGAGAATGAGAGAATTGTAAGCCAAGCCTAGAATTCCTGCCCACGTAGCCCAATGTTGAAAGCAATTCCAAGTTCGAAACAGTTCTACGTATTGATAAAAGATAAAAGTAATGTTAGAGAAACTACATCATTGTATCGCATAATGTACCACTTCTCTAATAAAAGTATGACCCACCAATACAAGTAGGTCTCATATCTATCAGAAAAGTGATTCATAATGTGGTTCAATAATATCTTCTCCCTAATATATATTTTCCCAAAAACATACATACTCGTCAGCATCTTGGAATCAAAACATGATTGTATGGTTTGTTATTTATTTATTTCATAATTTGTTAACTAATTAGGTAGTCGATTGAAAATAGGTGTGCCTCATTTTTCTGTGCGAACAAAATTATACATGGACGAATCGGTCAACTTAATAGCGTCGATAAGAATATGGTTTTAGAGAAAACTTCAAGAATATGGTTTATCCGGAATATTATTAGCTCAAAAAAAAACTTCTTCTATTTTGTTTTCGGTGTGAGGGTTTTGTTGACACGTCATATCACTGAGCCAATAGTATGGTGCCACTTGACCAAGCAGCTGGATACCTCTAAGGACTGACCTGACCCGTCATAGTCTAATAAGCAGACCAACTGATCCGATCAAATCTCTAGACCATGGGTATCACATCTAGTCGGCTCGGTGATCCAACAACTGGTCCCTTGATAATTAGTGTGATGGAAATATCGAGATATTATCGATATTGATAAAAATTGAATAAAAACTACGGAAATTGTAAAAAAAAACTTGGTAATTTTTATTGAAACTTTGGGGGATGTTTATTTAGTCAATTATACATTAATTTATCACAAAAAATTGAAAGGAAATGCATTGAATGATGAGTTTAATTAATTTAAGTTTGTTTGTATCATACCTGGCCCGCATCTCATGCCATGACACGTGGAAGGGGTATGACACTAAGGAAGGCAACATGGCCCGCGCTGGCAAACCCAATAGTACGAATCAGTAGGTCTTTTCTACACCCACGACTGATTCGACGCACAACATGGCCCTGTAAACCATGCTGGCAGGTCTAATCCTACAAATCGCAGACACTTCTAGCTCCATCCGCCGATTGTTCACTGGCCAGCCCACGGCCGGTAAGTGTGTTCGGCACACCTTGCCAATTCTACGCCTTAGAAGGCATCTTGTAGGATGTTCTCGGGTTCATCGCTAGGATATTTGTTGGGACACGTGTAGCCTCGGAAGGCACTCCCACGAGTCCCACATCGAAACTAAGCATAAAAAAAAACCCATAACTCCCTATAAATATAGCTTCTCACCCCAGATACAGGGTAAGACTTGCTAGTTGACACTTATGTCCTTGCATTGTCGATAGCTTGCCCTCATCCCCTTAAGCTAACTTTAGCATCGAAGGGCCTTCAATCGGTAGCATTGAGGATTTACTTGCGAAAGTTTCCGTCAATCATTAGTCAAGCACAACTTTCTCTTCCTCATCCATAGGCACACTGTCAATGGCATGCAACGATGTTAGATAATAAATAAAAGGGCTTCTTAGATCTAGGTCGAAAACGATTAGTTTAGTCGTCGCGTTTTTGGTTTTAGATGTAGGTCCTGTTCACCTATTTTATGTTTGTTCCTGTGATGGTAAGGTAAAGTTTATGTTTGTTCCTGTGATGGTAAGGTAAAGTTCCCCATTGCCTTGAGAACCATTGATTGGTCAACAAGTCAACTTCCTTTAGTGTGCGAGCGTGTCACTGCTAGCAATGAAAATCCTAGCAGACTTTTTAAAAATAGATAACTTACGCGCCAAGTTACTAATTTCTAAACAAACGATTGTGAATTTGGGTGAGGAATATCCCAAGTAAGTTCTTTTATTGCCTCAGACTGGTGAGGACTTCACAATTTTTCACAGTACAAGGTTGGTAGTTATGGCTAGAATAAATAGTAAGAAAGTCAACTGTTTTCAGGCGGAACTGCCTTTTACAAAACTCAAAAGAAAAAAACCAACTCTAGAAAGACAAAAAGAAGGCTAGACTTCCATTTCTGCCTGGATAGAACTTTCTGATCCGGGCTGGACTGGGAGTGCCTGTGCTGGACTGGACTATCAACAACTACAGTAGCTGAGTTTTAGCTGTACATCGATACCAACGTTCGAGTTTGGCAGAGCTTTAATCTATTTCAAGCCCTGGAAGGCTTTTTGAACGGGCAGAATTGCAGCCTCTTTAGTCTGAAAAGGGCCGAAGTGGCTAGACTTGAGGATTACTAAGCTGGAACTGCACTGTGGTACCTGTTCTGCTTGATCAGGGTTCTTCATGAATTTGTTGAGGTTTTCATATTTGTAGAAACCCAGACTCTGCTTGATTTGACTTTTGCTGAACCAAATTTGTAACTAGAGAAATCTCGTTTTGAATGACTTTTTCTCTAAGTCTGAAACTAGAAGTTTTTTTTGATTTGTAGCTGGCCTCTTTCTTGTGGCTCAATGAGGTTTTGGTTGCTTCAGTGTTTTGAAGGTTTCTGAGATCAAGTGATCATTTTGAGTTTTTGTTTCTGATTATTTTCTTGGCTGTCCTTTGATATGTTCACCTCCTCTCATATTTATAGAAAATGCTGGAATGGGGCTTTCTAATCTTTTAATAATGGGCGGCAAATTTTCAAAAAGCAAGATCTGTTTTGGCAAAGAAGAACCATCAATGATCAGTTTTCATGAAGGTCTTTTCCTTGCTTTTTCTGAAAGAAAAACAAACTCTTCTTTGTCCCCTGTTGCTCTTCGTAGAGAGAAAGAAAACAATCTGCCATGATGGTTTGTTTACTTTTCTTGTTTGAACAACTCCCTCTACTTATCTCTTGAAATCGTAGTCTGCTTATCTTTTGGGAAGGCCACCTATTCTAATGCAGAATTATATAGAAAGGGATTCTGATCTTTTAACTGCAGAGTCTCAAAAAAGTCTTTCTGAAATCCCGTCTTCATTAATTCCCAATCAACTTCTCATGTGACTAGTTGAAATTCTTGACCTCTCAAAGTCAGATAGTCACATGGGTTTCTCTGTGATTCAAGGCTGAGTGCGTCATTTCTTGCTTAAAGTGGTGTTTTGGCCTTCTTCTGAGCTTTTTAAAAGAAATTCAAACCCTTAACTCTTGTTCATTCGAAAACCTAACTCCTCCATACTTGTTTCCAATTTCTCAGAACCTTTTGCCCTTTTCTTTTGATCAGACCTCGCTCCTTTCCTACTTACTTCCTCTGTTCCAACTCGAACTCTTAAAAATGTCATCTCCAAAAACCCGTGCCCAAGGTCCTCTTCTTCAATTCCTTTTGATTACATCACCGGTACCGGGGTTGATAACCATGCGATAGAGGTCAAAAGCATGCTCCATCCTTTTGCCAATAAAAATCTGGAGGAGAATGTCCTTCATTTGTTCAAGAATACCCTAGTTCTAGGCCCTTATTGGTTCGGTTATGTCCTTGCTGAAATGGTTGCTCTATTTAAAGATGACGCTGAAGCTCCCCTGTGTTTCTAGAGCTCTTCTGCCTTAGCATCCCATACTTGGGTTAGCAAGAACCTGAGCCGCTCGTTTCCCTCGAGCGAAGTGAGGAACAGTCCAGTGAAGTAGGCAGACTAGATTGACAAGCTCCTCCCTAGGTATAGAGCTCACTGGAAGAAGGCTGGCATATATGACGCCATTCTTCTATCCAAGCAGCCAATAAATTGGGATGAGAACCTTCTGGTTGCTGCTCTATGCTTCTGGAATTCTGCCAGCAACACTTTCGACTTCCGCCTGGGCCTAATGACTCTAACTCTGCTGGATATGGCTCAGATTTTTGGTTCAGATCCCATGGAAGACATGTGGATGTAGTTGGTGATTACCACAGGAGGAAGAATCAGGAAAAGCTAGCAAAACCTTTCACCATCTCTCCAGCCACCATTAACCAGAACTGCTCTTTCTCCAACTACCTGAAGGAATTTTGTTCCGAGAAGGACAATGATCAGCAGCACATGTTGTTCTTCTTATACTGGCTAAATAGGTTTATTTTCCCCAACCGATCATCAGCAGTTCTGCTTGAGTATAGGCATTTGGCAGAAGCTCTGCACAACCACACTGACGTATGGCTTGGACCCACAGTTCTGGCTCATTTGTTCAAGAACTTGCATAATGCCACTCTGGAAAACCCTTTGAACCTGTCTGCTCCTGGTGCATTCTGGATGATCCAGATCTGGCTGCAAGTCTACTTTCCAGAGTTGAGATTTCCAGACATAGTTCTGCCTGAAGAACAAGTTCTGGCTCTTCCTCTGATGTCGACAGAAGTGTCCAAGCGTTCCATTAAAGAGTACCTGATGTTCTTCAGGCACTACACTAAGAGATCTGCAGCTCAGTGGCAGGTGGTGATTAGAAGAACATACCCTTGGTTTCAGCTTAGATTCAGATTATTTGAGAAGGAACCAGAGGAAGATGTGGCTAGAATTGGCTTCAGGAAGAAGTTCCTGAGCGTAACCCTGCCAAGAGACCTTCCCTATGAAGGTGGAAAACCTCCAAATTATCATTTGGGGGCAGAAGTCTATCATCCTAACTTCTGTGCAAGACAGCTTGCCTTCCCTCAGCTCATTCCCTTAAATCATATAAAAGCTGTAATCGGGCCTCTGCCTGGAGAGATTCAGATGACCTGGAGGTGCATAAGGACCCTAGATGTGTGGTGAATAAGATAAACAACAATGCAGATGCTCTTTATCCATCTGGGAACCAAATTCCTACAGTTCTGCCGAGTTTGACACTTGGTGGAAGGCCAGATTTCATGGTTTTCCTGCCTCGAGCACTGCCCTAAAAGTGTTGTTTGATGGCTGGGACTCTTGGAATGTTCATGCAGGAGAGGAAACCCATAGATTCGTGGTGCAGACCATCAAAGATATCAATGCTCAAGTCATAGAAGGTAGATTCTTGGTTCTGCCTGTGCTTTGCTTATTATGCTTTTGTGATGACTTCTAACGTTTTGTTTTGCCTGCAACAGATTCTTCTCTGACAAAGAACATAGGTGGGCAATTTATCCAGGCTGGAGAAGTGATTGGTAAGCTTTCCATGATTCCGTTCCTCCTATCATTCTTCTGCTGGATTGACTTCTGACTTGTTTGTTTCTTGTGCAGTCACTTCTGTCATCGTTGCCGGAGACTTGGAGCTTCCCTCTGGGGATGAAGAGGATGAAACTCTTGTTGAACAACCAGCTGTTGAGGCGACTCCTTCTGGCAGAAGGAACAAAAGAAAAGAGACTACTCCAGTCCATGGTGGTGCTGTTCATCCTGCGTCTTCAGGTAAATTTTGAAAGTTTGAGTCCTCTTGATTTTGTCCTATTTTGTCTTGCCTAATTTCGACTCATGCTCTAGCCATTTTTTGTCTATTTATTGAAACTGAAAGTCTTCCTCCTCCTCCTCCTCCTCCTACTAAGTCAAAAAGACTTAGAAAGAGGACTTTGGTGGAGTATGTGGCCACAGAAGAACCTACAGTACCTCACAACCACTTCTGACACAGATGAAGAATTAAGGAAGGCCTTTGAAGCTGTAGAGCATGAGAAGGAGCAAGAAGAAAGGGGATGTCCCTTTAAAGGAGAAGAAGAAAGAGTTTGAAGAAGAGGTGAGCCTCTATTCATTACTGTATGAACTTTTAGGTCTATTCTTCTTCTAACTTTTGACTTCTGTCTGTTTGTAGGAGGAGATTCCTGCTGAGGTGATAGGAGGAGATTCCTGCTGAAGTGATAGCAGAAAGCATTGCCTTGGCCAAACAACAAGAAGAAGCTCAGAGGGCAGAACCCATAAGCTTAGAACTGGCCCTATTCAATGATGTGGAGGCAGAACATTCTACTGCAATCTGTTCCAACACAAGCATATAATCTCCCAAGATTTCCACAGATTGGATTCCTAATTCCACCAGCATCTCAAGCCCAATGATTAAAGCTTCATATTCAGCCCCGTTGTTGGTGCATTGGAAATCTTACTGGAAAGAATAACAGTGTCTGATCCATAGTGGCTCATCCAAAACAATTCCTGCCCCAGAGGCTATATCAGTCTTTGATCCATCAAAGTACAGCTTCCAAGGGTGTGAGGTGAATAGAATAGATGGGATTGTTAAGGCAAGTATGAGCTCTAGTCAACAGATTTGCATTTGCTATATCCAAAGAATCCATGTTTTCAATCTCTTTCCCTGGATGATCCGCTAGGAAATCTGCTACAGCTTGTCCTTTGACAGCCTTCTGAGGAACATATCTGAAAACAAATTCTGTCAAAGCCAAAGTCCATTTGCCAATTCTGTCCCTCAACATTAGCCTTGTTAACATGTATTTGATTAGGTTTGTCTTGGCAATGATGTAGATAGTGAATGGCAGCATGTAGTGTCTGAGTTTTACAACAGTGAAGTATAAGGCTAGACAAAGTCTTTCAATTGCAGAATATTTCCTTTCTACTTTTGTCAGAGTTCTGCTTAGATAATAGACTGCTTGTTTCTTCCCTTCCTTGTTATCTTGAACGAGCAGACTCCCAATGGACCCTCCTGATGCAGAAAGATACAATTTGAGTGGTCTGCCTCTCTTTTGGGGGGACAGAACTGGAGGATTTGAGAGGTAAAATTTGATTTCCTCAAAAGCCTGCTAGTGTTGTTCCTCCTACTTGAATGTTTGTTCCTGTTTCAACCTTAACAAGGAGGAGAAATGTTGGATTTTTCCTACATAATTGGATATGAATCTCATTAGAAAGTTAATTTTCCCTAGGAGACTCTGTAGTTTTTTCTTGTTCCGAGGTGGTAGAGCTTCTATGATGGATTTTGCTTTATTTTTATCGATCTCTATGCCCTTTTGGTGGACCAAGAAACCTAAGAAATTTCCTGCTTGAACTCCAAAAACACACTTCTTGGGATTCATTTTCAACTTATGTTGTCTCATTCTTTGGAATGCCTTTTTTAGATTTGACACATGATCTCCTTCTTCTGGGGACTTCATCACCACATCATCTATATACACTTCTAAAGAATGACCTATCATGTCGTGGAAAACAAAATTCATTACTCTTTGATAAGTGGCTCCTACATTTCTTAAGCCAAAAGGCATTACAGTGTATTCAAAAGCACCTATATTTCCTGGACACATGAAGGCTGTCTTGTGGATGTCTTCTTCTGCCACCATAATCTAGTTATATCTTGCATGTCCATCCATAAAACATAGCATTTGGTTATGAGCAGCTCCGTCGACTAGCAGATCTGCCATTGGCATAGGATATTCATCTTTGGGAGTTACTTCATTCAGATTCCTGTAATCCACATAGATCCTAACTGCCCTTGCTTTTCTTTTCAAAATCGGCACAATATTGGCTAGCCAATCAGCATAAATGGCTGGTCTGATGAATCCTGCTTTGACCAGTCTTTCTATCTCTTCTTTAATTATCAGTTCCATTTCCATAAACATTCTTCTTCTGGCCTGTTTGACTGGAAGGTAGCCTTCTTTGATTTGCAACTTGTGTTCTACAATTCTCTGTCCAGTTCAGGTATCTCATGGCAATGATTTCACCCTTGAGTGGCTCTTTTAACAACGCACTAATGAAAGTGGGTCTTGGATCCTCTTCTATCCCTAAGTTTATCTCCTGTAACGGATCTTCCATTTCTGGTAAAGAGTCATCTAATGCTGCTGGTGCAAAATCTAGTACTTCCTCCTATAAACTATCTTCCTGTTCTTCAGTGCTCTCATGGATGAATTCTGCCATGGCTGGATTCTGCATGAAGAGCTTCATTTCTTCCCAATATATCAACAATATTTTTGTAATGGATCGGATTGCTGCAGCTCGATCCTTTTCTTATTGATTGGTAGTAAACATCAGAGTTCTGGAGGTTTAGAACAAAAGGTCTATTCCAGTCCTCTAGAGAATTGGCTAGACCATCTTCAATGAGTCTCTAGGTCGTGACACCATGGCGGCGGCCGTTCTGGTTGACTCCGAAGAATGTGAAAAGACCAAGGTCATCATGATAATACCTTGCCTCAAAACACATGGCAGATGGTAGAAATGGCCGTGGATTAGCCTCTACTATCTCCATGACATCTTCTTCATCCCAAAGGGCTAATTGCTGATGCAGAGTGGAAGGAACACATAAGCTTTGGTGGATCCAGTTTCTGCTAAGCAATGCATTGTAAGTGGTAGAAGTTGTGTCTACCACAAAAAATGCAATCTTCAGCTCCTTGGTTCCAACTATGACGTCTACATCTGCTCCAACTCCCTTTTGGTTCAACGCTCCGTCTACGCGCAATTGCCACATGTCTCTGGGTTGGCTAGGTTCAGCAGAGGTTCCATCTACTTTCGAACTTTCCTTTTTGTTGACCAGCTTCTCTTCTTCATCTGATGGGGTAAATTCTGCGGCGAAGTCTGCTAAAGCTAAAGCCTGGGTTTTTATTGTAGTTTTTGGCCGATAGAGGAGGTCATATTGGCTTAGCTCTATAGCCCAGTTCATAAGTCGCTGAGAAGCTTCAGGGCCACGGAGGATTGATCTCAAAGGATAGTCGGTCATGACGATGACTCGATGAGCTTGGTAGTAGGGTCGCAGCTTTCTCGCGGAAACTATAAGAGCTAGAATGAGCTTTACCAATTTCGGGTAGCAAGTCTCTGCATTGAGGAGAGCTTTTGACGTGTAGAATATCAGATGTTGGGCCCCTAGCTCTTCTCGGATGAGAGCTGAGCTGACAGCTGAGTTGGACACTGCCAGGTACACGAAAAAGTCCTCACCGGGGACTGGCTTTGAGATCAGGGGAGGTGACGTGAGATAAGTCTTCAGATTCTGGAAAGCTACTTCCCACTCCTCATCCCATTTGTCTCTTTGTCCTTTCTTCAAAGCTTTGAAAAATGGTCTACACTTGTCAGTAGATCTCGAGAGGAATCGGTTGAGGGCCACTGCTCTGCCCCTCAGAATTTGTATTTTGTTCACTGTGGAAGGCGACTTCATCTCGAGAATGGCTTTGATTTGACGTGGGTGTGCCTCAATACCTCATTGTGTGACTAGGTATAACAAGAATCGGCCGGAGGATACACCAAATGTGCATTTACTAGGGTTCAACTTCATGCGATACTAGCAAAGCAGGCTGAATGTCTCAACGAGATTTTTGATCTGATCTGCACGTTTTGGGGCTTTGACCAGCATGTCATCCACATAGACCTCCATGGTTTTGCCGATCTGCTCCTTGAAGATTTTATTCACGAGCCTTTGGTAGGTTGCTCCGGCATTCTTCAGCTCAAAGGGAGCAATAGGTCCCTCTCTAGATGATGAAAGAGGTTTTTGCCTTGTTGTCCTCGTGCATTAGGATTTGGTTATAGCCGGGGTAGGCATCCATGAAGCTGAGTAGCTGATTGCCAGAAGTGGAATCCACCAGTTAGTCGATTCTCGGCAATGGGAAGTTGTCTTTAGGGCATGCTCTGTTGGGGTCTATGTAATCGACACAGACTCTACATTTGCCCTTTTCTTGTTTTGCCACCAGAACAATGTTGGCCAGCCACTCCGAGTAGGAGACCTCTTCGATGAAGCCGGTAGCTAGGAGTTTGTCAATCTCTGCTTTCGATGATAGCGACCCACTCGGGAGCGAAGTTGTGTCTTTTCTGTGCCACTGGCTTGCTGGTAAGGTTGACATGGAGTCGATGGCAGATGATGTTCGGGTCGATGCCAAGCATGCCTGATGGCAACCATGTGAACATGCCTTTGTTGTTCTGGAGGAAGGTGGTCAGCTTCACCTTCTCGTCTGGGCTTAGGCCTGAGCCGATCTGCGCTTTTCTGTCTGGCTGGTCAGGATCCAAGGGTATTAACTCGACGTCCTCTTCAGGTTTCCATCCTTCTTCAGAAGAGACCTCTGGACAGATTTCCTCGATTTGGTCATGACACTAGTGCTACAAGGGAGCAAGATTCGGTTGTTCAACCTCCTTCAGATCTGTCTGGCTCACCAGGAGGAACTGTACTTGTGTGCTTTTCTTCAGCCCTTGGGCGGAGCATTTCCTTGCCATTGCCTGATCGGTGTTTATTTGGCTGACACCACCCCCAGGAATTGGGTATCGAATTTTCTGATGTGTGGCAGAGGTGATGGCATTGATCTTGCCGATCCATGGTCTGTCCAGGATGCCATTATAGGGTGAGACCTCATTAATGACCATGAATGTTTGCGATCTGGCTGATTTGTTGATCTTTGCCTCCAAGCCCATCTGCTGGATGACCGCCAGTTGCAAGATATTGGCTGCACTGCCCTCATCTGCGTGGATTCGGTCGACCATGGCCTGGGCGATTTGAATGCTGATGACAAGGGCATCGTTATATGGCATGTCGAGGCCGATTAGATATTTCTTTGGGAAGCCGATTACATGATCGTCTTTTACTGGTGGAAGGTCGATCAACATTTGGGAGATCACGGTGGCCTGTTTGATCTTCCTCTTCCTTTTCTTCCTGGTCAGCCCACACTCCTTATAGTCGGCTAGGATTATGTTAATTCTTATGACCTTTTGGGGCGGCTCCTTGGTAGTGTCACGATCTTCAATCCACTGGATGGCCTGCTTCGCAATGAATTTCGTGCAGTGACCTTCTCTCACGAGTTCTTCAACATGCGTTTTCCTAGCGAAGCAGTTGTTCATGGTGTGCCCGTGCATCCCATGGAAGGCACAGTATTTGCTAACATCCTTCTTGTTCGGATCTCCTTTCAAGGGTGGTGGTCTTCTTACCCAAGGTTTGTTCTTCCCGTGGACTAAGATTTGATGTATGGGGATGGTGAATTTGGTGTAGTTCTCTCCTGCCGTAGTGTTCTCTTGTGGGTGTGACCTACGCTCGTCTTTTATCTTGTTGCTAAATCCGTCGCTTCTTTGGCCTGCTTGCTTAGTCGGCTGATCTTCTTGGTTGGTAGACTTCTTTGCGGCGATTTGATCATCATCCCAGAGCTCGTAGAGTTCCGCAATCTCGTAGATCTCTGCCAGAATCTAGCTGGGAGTGATGGTTAGCTCGCGGTACAATTCGTGCTCAGCCCGAGGGCCTTTCTTGAAAGTAGAGGAAGCGATTCAATCGTCACATCGTACAATGTTGGCCGTTTATGCTTTGAATCTCTTGATGTAATCTCAAAGGGATTCGTCGGACTTCTTGCGCAGGTTGTACAGGTGGTCAAGGTTCTTCTTGATTGTCCAGTAAGAGGTGTATTATTTGGTGAAGACGTAAGTCAGCTCCTTGAAGCTGCTGATCGACCTGGATTGCAGAGTGTGGAACCAGTCTTGGGCGGCTCCTCGCAAGGTTATCGCAAACACCTTGCACATCAGTGTGTCGTCAGCCTTGTGGAGGATCATGACACTTTTGAAGTGTTTTAGGTGGCTCTCGGGATCAGAATCCCCTTGAAGTCTGTGAACGTGGGCGTTGAGAATCACTTCGGGGTTGCAGCCTGCTCGATTTCGGCAGTGAAAGGCATAGAGTTTGCCTAGTCTATCCCCTTACGTAGTGCATCTTCAAAATTTTCGCCGGTCTTTAAGTCTCAAAGTCGGTCATTCACAAGCTTCTCAACATCTTCCGCACACATTGCTGGTCAGCCACGTTGACGACCTTCATGATTTGGGCCATGCTGACTGACTTCCTCATTGATTTCCGAGGGTCGACGTTCTCGCCTGCGCTACCTAGGCGGCGTGTGGACTGTGCTTGCGAAGGATTTTCTGTAGCTTGTCGACGAGAATCGACTCTTTGAGAGTGAGCAGCGGAGCGCCTTTCCCATGGTCCTCATTGTGAGGGTTATCCAGTTGACCTCCCTGGGGACCTAGCCTTTCATGAATGCTCCTCTGTGAGTAGATAGCTGAGTATCTTTCTTCAAGATCCTCTTTGCGATGGTTGTCTGGCTGAACTCCCTAGGGGCTTAGCCTTTGATGTACATTTCCCTTCAAGCCCAGGCTGGAGCGGATGTCAAGTCATGGGCCCAGCTTTTCAATCACATTGTTCCTTAAACTCAATCTGCTCTGAGTGTGGCTCGCAGATGCTTGCCACATGTCGGTAGGCCGATCACTTTGTTGTCCCTCGCCTTCTCTGCTCACTCTTGCTCGACCTGCTTGGTACCCCTCGAGTTGTCTACCGACGAGTTCGTCCATCCTTCTCTCCTGGCCCGGTTGTCCAAGGCCAAGGTTTTGAGCTAAGCTTATTTGGTTGAGAAGCTGCCTCATTAGATTGCTTTGGTCGTCCATTCTTTGAACTAGCTGGTCAACCCTTAGATTAAGGTATGCTTGACTTCGTGGATCAGGAGGAGAGAAGTATGTGGAGCCCAATTGCACACGGGCTAGGGTTTCATTAGAGGTGTACTCGGGAGCATGCGTCGAGCGTGGAGGCAATGGAGGGAATGCTTGAAGTTGCTCCAAGATTGGGCCTAGGTCGGCGGTGGTAATGAGCCCACCTTGATGGGAGGTACCACCATGCTCGGCAGCGGTGGCAGGTGCGGTGGTCTCAGCTGCGAGTCAGGTGGATGGCACGGTGGTGAGAGGTGGTGATGCCACCATATCGATCGCGGGATAGTGGGTGGAGTGGCTTTGGGCCGTGGCGGATTTAGCCATCGCGGCGGTTTTGCCTCTCGTCTTCTTGCCTCCAACCATGGTTGTTTGGAAGGCTTAGGTGGATTGGAAAATAAGTTTGGAGCACACTTTGAGTATATCTTGTGCTCTCAATGAAAGCACCAATTTGTGGGAGCAAATTTCCCCACCAGAATATTCGATTGGAAAGATTCTCCTTCCTTCTTCACCGCCTCTTTCTCCCTGCAAAATAGAACAAATAAGAGGACCACACATGGGGGGTGTTGGCCAAAGGCCCTCCGATGCCTAAATTAGTTCAATTGAATCATATAGAAAACAATAGCTAATAGGGTACGGAGATATGTTTATGGTGTAAACCGGGTGGGAGAAGCCTTATGTAAAAGAGAGGGAGAGAAGAGGTGGCTAGGGTTTGAGAGGAATTTTCTGCAGAGTTTTCGTAGAGATTTCAGACGTACCTCAACCCTTGTGTGTGGCCATCTTTTTATAGTGGTTTTGGAGGCTAGGGTTTCAGAGGAATAATTCCGTAGATGGAATGGAATTATTCCTCCCCAATTTGGAATTGATTGGATTAATTAGGGTAAATCAATTCCCTAATTTGGTAGGTATCAAATCAATTCCTAATTTAATTAGGTAACTCCTCATTTAATTGGGAATTGTGGTAGGAATCAAATCAATTCTCAACCTAATTAGGTAACATTCCATTTAATTGGGTAATCCCCAATTAAATTGAGTAACTCCCAATTAGGTTGAATAATTCACAATTAGGTCAAATAATCCTCAAATGGAATGAATTATTTGACCTAGGGTTCTAATTTAATTCGGTTCCCACAATATATATGAGGCTTGTGTCTTGGTTAGGCGATCTTAAGGGCTTATTGGGAATTGATTATTTCCTTTTCAGCGTTTAATATCCCCGATAGGATCCTAACATGTAAACTCGATTGTACTATCAAAGAGAATAAGGAACGGTTGACCCAAAAATAGGACATATATTGTAGCATGTAGGGCTTGTAGCTTTTATATCCCGTACTTGTAGATTCATGTAATTCAGTTCACTAATTGTATATTATGGAAGTAGTTGACTTGAGTGTGTGTCATGATGTGAATGTGTTGTTTTTAAGGTCTGAATCCATTAATTTAGACATCAATAATCTCTGTATACGTGTATTCTTTTCTTTACTTGAATGCTAGGACGAGATGATAATGTTGAAAATGTTATATGGTAACGTTAATATCACATTGTCAATTGATTCATGGAAATTGTGTGCACAGGAAGCACAGGAACAATGAATTTCCTTTAACTAAGATGTGAAAATCTTTAAATTTGTTTTGAATTTTAACTAGATTGGTGCATTTTTGGATGTTCATTGCATGATCACGCAAAAGGTAATCTGGACAGTGGCAGAGCCAGAAAATTTTCACAGAGGGGGCACCTTATATATTGAAATATATTTTTCTTTAGGGTGACAATGAAACTAATTTTTTACTTGATACAAAATCCCTAATTTTTTATACTATATTATTTACATATTATATTAAAACTATCTACTGAACATCGATCCATGGAAAAAATAAAATGAAATGTAATTTATTAAAAATACACACTAAGAAAATTTGAACGGCAATTTATCACTACAAATCGAAGTACGACAATAAAAGATGTGAAATGGTAGGAATGATAATGAGAAAAGGAAAATTAGAAAAATACAAAGAAAGAAATACATGGGCACTTCACAATTTGGTTAGAAAAGTATGACATATATGTATTTTAATTAATCATGCGGTTGGATAAGAAGGTTCAATAGCAATGCCACAGAGTCCTTCCTTGGCAGGAATGCCCCTTTGCATCGTCACATATCCACTCTCCCCCCACCGTGCCCCAAGAATTCCTCCCCAGCCAGTATTTAGTCCCATCACTACTAGTCCCGCACCATGATCTAAGTTTATACCACATGTTCCAGTGAACACACCACTTGAATAAAACTGGAATGTACAGCCACTTGTGTCAATGGCAACCGAAATTGGTTGGTTAGCGACGGCTTGCAACATAGCATTTTTGTTGTTTTTAGGCACATTCTCGTACCCGTTTATGGACACTGTTTGGGATGCAGCCTTCTGAGTGTTGCAACTAGTTCCATTTACACCCTGGTAGGGGTAATTAGCTTCAGTTGTCAGCCTTCCTTGCGTTGGATGAATTGGAAAGCGTCATCCATTAGACCACCTTCACAGCCATGATCTTGACCTGTAGTGTCACAATCCACAAGCTCTTGCTCTCATAGTGAGATTAAGTTTCCGGTTTTGAGCTGGTTAACCCCTTCTGTCGCTGCCACTGCTGAGAACACCCAACAACATCCTATAAAATTGAAATAACATGCCTCATCATTCAATAACATGTTATGTTGTGAAACAGTGAATGCGTCATCATTTAACAACTTGTTTAATACTTACCACATTTGCCTTGGTCCTTGATAGGCGTCACTGCACCCTTTTCTCTCCAATCCACTGAAGGTAGCACATCAGTGACATTTCAATATCTAAAACTTGTAGCTTTCGTGGAATTGGACATGATCAATTTGGAGGATCGTTTCATGTAACCATTACGAATTTCCTGAAACTCCTCATTGGTTAGGTCTGCAAATTCATTTAAGCTTAGAGTGAAGTAGTTCTGACCCATGTGTTTGTTAAAAGCGTCAATGAACTCCTAGTTGGCCTTGATAATATCACGAATCGCCTCTCTTTCTCCTCAGCATCCTTATAAAAAAACTGGCCCAAATTGAGCCATCCAGTCTTCATGTCTCGCCAACATGGTTTTCTATCATAAATTTGGCGAGACGATGCTTGAGAGGAGCAAATGGCCAAAATGAAAAGAAAAGCTAAGCAGACGTATTGGCCTTGATTTGTGAGAGCCATGGTAAAAAGTAAATAAGCACAATTGGTACGTATTCTATGGAAATATATTTAATCTTTCATGGGCACAAGACATTCAATGAGCATCTGCGATTTTATAGACATAAACTTGTTGTGAGCCGTCCTTTTCCTCATAGTATACTAGATGGGGGACCTGTCTTTCTACGTGCCTTCGAAGATTTTCTGACTTAGGCACACAATAATTCAATGTTTTGGGCCGTTAATCATTATTTTTTTGCTAATTTCACATTATCCTTTACTAACAGTATAAGAAGATTAGCTGAACTTAACTCATTTTTTTGATAGACGAGTAATTGATGGAATTACGAATGGAGTCGGTATTGCGAGTTTATTTATTTAATTCTTTTTTTAAGGAAATGAACAAGTGATCCATTACAAGTCATGGATCCCCTTCGATCTTAATCACTTCATAAACTACTTAACGTATTAACCAGGCACAAAATGATTCAATTTTTTGGGGCCTTAATGATGATATGGGTTGTGATGTGTGTCAAATCCAATTTGAACACATCATTATTTATTTGCTACTTTCACGCTATCTAGCACATTATTTTAAAGAAAAGACCAAATTTTCACATTAAAGTAAAAAATAAAAATCAAACTAGTATGAACCATGGAATTTAAGCTTAGTATAATTAAGGGCTAAATTTTGATAGGTGACATGTTAAAAGTTTAGTATTTTGATTAGGAGATTATTAGGTTATAAGATAGATTTTAAATCATATTTTTCTTCTCCTTAAATAGGTCCTAAATTGAATCTTAATTAAGAATTAATAAAGTAAAAATTAAAAAGACTAGATTAATCGACATGGCAATATCTTCACGGATATAATACTTGAGTGCACTTCTAATTACACTTCCTTGTTTATACTAGTTCTGAATTCACGAAACATAACTGTGAATATATCATAATCGTAACTGTTGATTTCTTAAACCACAATTTATCTATCTTTGCAATCAAAAAGAAAAATTCACTGAAATTGGAGATTGATTTAATATCAGACGGTTTTCGTCTTCAATTCCTTAAATTAGTTCTGAAAATGCTTGTGCACTTTGGCGAACTGCTCGCACTCGGGATGAGCTTTCTCAACGACCAAACCAAGAGGGTAGGCAACGCGGTGGCCTGGTGCGATGACATCGACGCTGTCTCCTTCCAATAGGTTGAGCTTCCGGGTGGCCACCGGTGCAGTTTTCGATTTGTTGTTAGGGTCGACTTCGTGGGAAATCTTGCATTCAGGGTCAGGGCTGTGTAGCAGTGTCACTTGACAATCATCCACAGGCTCCTTAGATTTGTCCAACTTAAACACGTACAGTCCAAGCTGGTTGGTTTCGGCCTCTTGGCTGGATTTTATGTTCCCCCCTCCCTACACTCCAATCACACCGTTGCACCTGATGAATGGGCAATGTGCAGGCATGCACGCATAAATCTCATATTCAAATCTTATAATCGACATTTAGGTAGTTTGTTACCTACTTATTAACGTTACGTACCTGGAATCATCTTACTTATCTCGGTCATAGACTTCAATTGGCAGTTGTCACAGTAGACCAGGCCGGTGAGGTAGATTTTGTCATCGGTGGTGTTGGAGTAAGCGAAACTGAGGAGGGACAAGAAACAAAAGGAAGAGGCAAGGACGGTAGTGCTAGACTTTCTTGACATTGTTGATGTTGAGTTTGCTAGTGTTGGTTCTATTCTATGCATTGCTGATTATGAATTAGACAGGGCTTTCTTCTTCTTATAAAGGGAAAAGAAGCAAAGAATTAATGCATATATTTTGGAGAGTTTTGTGAGCCTTTGTTTGTTTACATGTGGAATTGAGACAATTACTCACCCCCCTTGACCCGCTCTTGATGGGACTCGAGTTCAGGAGAATAACTTGCCTGCAGTTGATCAACAACTTAAATGAATAAAAAATTGATGATTCGAGAAGGTCACCACAGTAATTATATGTGGCTGCAAGCCAATAGTTAAGGACCTTAAGGGTTTGTTTTGATAGAAAACTATTAATAATAATAGAGTAATGTATTTTAACCAATTTTTCAATCTTTTTATTTTATTTTGTTCAATTCACGTACCCTGATTCATGAATATGCTTTATTTTCGAATTGGGGCATGACAAGAGTCCAATCGACAAGGACCCTTTCCCATCTGCCTAGACCAACATGGTGAATGCAAATTTAGCTAAGCCGAATCAAACCTTAGCCAAGGTTGGATCAAACATGACTACTGTTGAAAGAAGAGCAAAATAGGTCATAGTGGATCCGAAGGCCAAAGGCATGACAAAGATGCGATTTGATTTGGCACTAAATGTGGCTCAGCTGAAGCCAAATGAGCCAGCAATGAGGTAATCCAAGCAAGCAAATCCAAGAGGTTGGAGAATGAGAGAATTGTAAGCCAAGCCTAGAATTCCTGCCCACGTAGCCCAATGTTGAAAGCAATTCCAAGTTCGAAACAGTTCTACGTATTGATAAAAGATAAAAGTAATGTTAGAGAAACTACATCATTGTATCGCATAATGTACCACTTCTCTAATAAAAGTATGACCCACCAATACAAGTAGGTCTCATATCTATCAGAAAAGTGATTCATAATGTGGTTCAATAATATCTTCTCCCTAATATATATTTTCCCAAAAACATACATACTCGTCAGCATCTTGGAATCAAAACATGATTGTATGGTTTGTTATTTATTTATTTCATAATTTGTTAACTAATTAGGTAGTCGATTGAAAATAGGTGTGCCTCATTTTTCTGTGCGAACAAAATTATACATGGACGAATCGGTCAACTTAATAGCGTCGATAAGAATATGGTTTTAGAGAAAACTTCAAGAATATGGTTTATCCGGAATATTATTAGCTCAAAAAAAAACTTCTTCTATTTTGTTTTCGGTGTGAGGGTTTTGTTGACACGTCATATCACTGAGCCAATAGTATGGTGCCACTTGACCAAGCAGCTGGATACCTCTAAGGACTGACCTGACCCGTCATAGTCTAATAAGCAGACCAACTGATCCGATCAAATCTCTAGACCATGGGTATCACATCTAGTCGGCTCGGTGATCCAACAACTGGTCCCTTGATAATTAGTGTGATGGAAATATCGAGATATTATCGATATTGATAAAAATTGAATAAAAACTACGGAAATTGTAAAAAAAAACTTGGTAATTTTTATTGAAACTTTGGGGGATGTTTATTTAGTCAATTATACATTAATTTATCACAAAAAATTGAAAGGAAATGCATTGAATGATGAGTTTAATTAATTTAAGTTTGTTTGTATCATACCTGGCCCGCATCTCATGCCATGACACGTGGAAGGGGTATGACACTAAGGAAGGCAACATGGCCCGCGCTGGCAAACCCAATAGTACGAATCAGTAGGTCTTTTCTACACCCACGACTGATTCGACGCACAACATGGCCCTGTAAACCATGCTGGCAGGTCTAATCCTACAAATCGCAGACACTTCTAGCTCCATCCGCCGATTGTTCACTGGCCAGCCCACGGCCGGTAAGTGTGTTCGGCACACCTTGCCAATTCTACGCCTTAGAAGGCATCTTGTAGGATGTTCTCGGGTTCATCGCTAGGATATTTGTTGGGACACGTGTAGCCTCGGAAGGCACTCCCACGAGTCCCACATCGAAACTAAGCATAAAAAAAAACCCATAACTCCCTATAAATATAGCTTCTCACCCCAGATACAGGGTAAGACTTGCTAGTTGACACTTATGTCCTTGCATTGTCGATAGCTTGCCCTCATCCCCTTAAGCTAACTTTAGCATCGAAGGGCCTTCAATCGGTAGCATTGAGGATTTACTTGCGAAAGTTTCCGTCAATCATTAGTCAAGCACAACTTTCTCTTCCTCATCCATAGGCACACTGTCAATGGCATGCAACGATGTTAGATAATAAATAAAAGGGCTTCTTAGATCTAGGTCGAAAACGATTAGTTTAGTCGTCGCGTTTTTGGTTTTAGATGTAGGTCCTGTTCACCTATTTTATGTTTGTTCCTGTGATGGTAAGGTAAAGTTCCCCATTGCCTTGAGAACCATTGACTGGTCAACAAGTGAACTTTCTTTAGTGTGCGAGCGTGTCACTGCTAGCAATGAAAATCCTAGCAGACTTTTTAAAAATAGATAACTTACGCCCCAAGTTACTAATTTCTAAACAAACGATTGTGAATTTGGGCGAGGAATATCCCAAGTAAGTTCTTTTATTGCCTCAGACTGGCGAGGACTTCACAATTTTTCACAGTACAAGGTTGGTAGTTATGGCTAGAATAAATAGTAAGAAAGTGAACTGTTTTCAGGCGGAACTGCCTTTTACAAAACTCAAAGAAAAAAACCAACTCTAGAAAGACAAAAAGAAGGCTAGACTTCCATTTCTGCCTGGATAGAAGTTTCTAATCCGGGCTGGACTGGGAGTGCCTGTGCTGGACTGGACTGTCAACAACTACAGCAGCTGAGTTTTAGCTGTACATCAATACCAACGTTCGAGTTTGGCAGAGCTTTAATCTATTTCAAGCCCTGGAAGGCTTTTTGAACGGGCAGAATTGCAGCCTCTTCAGTCTGAAAAGGGCCGAAGTGGCTAGACTTGAGGATTACTAAGCTGGAACTGCACTGTGGTACCTGTTCTGCTTGATCAGGGTTCTTCATAAATTTGTTGAGGTTTTCATATTTGTAGAAACCCAGACTCTGCTTGATTTGACTTTTGCTGAACCAAATTTGTAACTAGAGAAATCTCGTTTTGAATTACTTTTTCTCTAAGTCTGACACTAGAAGTTTTTTTTGATTTGTAGCTGGCCTCTTTCTTGTGGCTCAATGAGGTTTTGGTTGCTTCAGTGTTTTGAAGGTTTTTGAGATCAAGTGATCATTTTGAGTTGTTTTTGATTATTTTTTTAGCTGTCCTTTGATATGTTCACCTCCTCTCATATTTATAGAAAATGCTGGAGTGGGGCTTTCTAATCTTTTAATAATGGGCGGCAAATTTTCCAAAAGCAAGATCTTTTATTTTAAATGTAAAGAAAAAGGGAAGTCATCTGTTTTGGCAAAGAAGAACCATCAATGATCAGTTTTCATGAAGGTCTTTTCCTTGCTTTTTCTGAAAGAAAAACAAACTCTTCTTTGTCCCCTGTTGCTCTTCGTAGAGAGAAAGAAAACAATCTGCCATGATGGTTTGTTTACTTTTCTTGTTTGAACAACTCCCTCTACTTATCTCTTGAAATCGTAGTCTGCTTATCTTTTGGGAAGACCACCTATTCTAATGCAGAATTATATAGAAAGGAATTCTGATCTTTTAACTGCAGAGTCTCAAAAAAGTCTTTCTGAAATTCCGTCTTCATTAATTCCCAATCAACTTCTCATGTGACTAGTTGAAATTCTTGACCTCTCAAAGTCAGATAGTCACATGGGTTTCTCTGTGATTCAAGGCTGAGTGCGTCATTTCTTGCTTAAAGTGGTGTTTTGGCCCCTTTTTTCAACTTGGGTAGAGAGCTGGCAATTGTGATAAAATTGCTTTAGGTTTCTTCAATTTTGGGCTGTTCTCTACCTTCATTCAACCATGTTAAGCCCAATTTTGAGTTTTGGGGCTGTGGGTTGAGCAATTCGTATGTACTAGGCTTCCTTCCACTTTTTGGGTTCTGGTAAAAAATCTGAGTTGGGTTTGGGCTTTTTGACTTTGGGCCCTCGATTCCAATTCTAGTCCAAACTGCCTGGGTCCTAAGGTTTGTCTTCTTGGGCTCCTATTGCTGGGCTGGGCGCATAATTTGTTGGTCCAAACAATGCCCCCTTGAATCTGAACTGTTTTTCTGGAAATTTTTTCCAATTTTTAATGGTCCAAATTGAATCGATTTGGCCATTTAATGTTGCGCGCCACTCTCTTCCGTTTCAATTAACCCACGTCTGCCACGTCTTGTCTACTGAGCTAGGCTTCGTGGGAAATTGGGTAGTTATTAGCTAGCTACTAGCTTAGCTATCAACAGATGACGCCTTGCCTTCTTCTGAGCTTTTTAAAAGAAATTCAAACCCTTAACTCTTGTTCATTCGAAAACCTAACTCCTCCATACTTGTTTCCAATTTCTCAGAACCTTTTGCCCTTTTCTTTTGATCAGACCTCGATCCTTTCCTACTTACTTCCTCTGTTCCAACTCGAACTCTTGAAAATGTCATCTCCAAAAACCCGTGCCCAAGGTTCCTCTTCTTCAATTCCTCTTGATTACATCACCGGTACCGGGGTTGATAACCATGCGATAGAGGTCAAAAGCAAGCTCCACCCTTTTGCCAAGAAAAATCTGGAGGAGAATGTCCTTCATTTGTTCGAGAATACCCTAGTTCTAGGCCCTTATTGGTTCGGTTATGTCCTTGCTGAAATGGTTGCTCTATTTAAAGATGACGCTGAAGCTCCCCTGTGTTTCTAGAGCTCTTCTGCCTTAGCATCCCATACTTGGGTTAGCAAGAACCTGAGCCGCTCGTTTCCCTCGAGCGAAGTGAGGAACAGTCCAGTGAAGTAGGCAGACTAGATTGACAAGCTCCTCCCTAGGTATAGAGCTCACTGGAAGAAGGCTGGCATATATGACGCCATTCTTCTATCCAAGCAGCCAATAAATTGGGATGAGAACCTTCTGGTTGCTGCTCTATGCTTCTGGAATTCTGCCAGCAACACTTTCGACTTCCGCCTGGGCCTAATGACTCTAACTCTGCTGGATATGGCTCAGATTTTTGGTTCAGATCCCATGGAAGACATGTGGATGTAGTTGGTGATTACCACAGGAGGAAGAATCAGGAAAAGCTAGCAAAACCTTTCACCATCTCTCCAGCCACCATTAACCAGAACTGCTCTTTCTCCAACTACCTGAAGGAATTTTGTTCCGAGAAGGACAATGATCAGCAGCACATGTTGTTCTTCTTATACTGGCTAAATAGGTTTATTTTCCCCAACCGATCATCAGCAGTTCTGCTTGAGTATAGGCATTTGGCAGAAGCTCTGCACAACCACACTGACGTATGGCTTGGACCCACAGTTCTGGCTCATTTGTTCAAGAACTTGCATAATGCCACTCTGGAAAACCCTTTGAACCTGTCTGCTCCTGGTGCATTCTGGATGATCCAGATCTGGCTGCAAGTCTACTTTCCAGAGTTGAGATTTCCAGACATAGTTCTGCCTGAAGAACAAGTTCTGGCTCTTCCTCTGATGTCGACAGAAGTGTCCAAGCGTTCCATTAAAGAGTACCTGATGTTCTTCAGGCACTACACTAAGAGATCTGCAGCTCAGTGGCAGGTGGTGATTAGAAGAACATACCCTTGGTTTCAGCTTAGATTCAGATTATTTGAGAAGGAACCAGAGGAAGATGTGGCTAGAATTGGCTTCAGGAAGAAGTTCCTGAGCGTAACCCTGCCAAGAGACCTTCCCTATGAAGGTGGAAAACCTCCAAATTATCATTTGGGGGCAGAAGTCTATCATCCTAACTTCTGTGCAAGACAGCTTGCCTTCCCTCAGCTCATTCCCTTAAATCATATAAAAGCTGTAATCGGGCCTCTGCCTGGAGAGATTCAGATGACCTGGAGGTGCATAAGGACCCTAGATGTGTGGTGAATAAGATAAACAACAGTGCAGATGCTCTTTATCCATCTGGGAACCAAATTCCTACAGTTCTGCCGAGTTTGACACTTGGTGGAAGGCCAGATTTCACGGTTTTCCTGCCTCGAGCACTGCCCTAAAAGTGTTGTTTGATGGCTGAGACTCTTGGAATGTTCATGCAGGAGAGGAAACCCATAGATTCGTGGTGCAGACCATCAAAGATATCAATGCTCAAGTCATAGAAGGTAGATTCTTGGTTCTGTCTGTGCTTTGCTTATTATGCTTTTGTGATGATTTCTAACGTTTTGTTCTGCCTACAACAGATTCTTCTATGACAAAGAACATAGGTGGGCAATTTGTCCAGGCTGGAGAAGTGATTGGTAAGCTTTCCATGATTCCGTTCCTCCTATCATTCTTCCGCTGGATTGACTTCTGACTTGTTTGTTTCTCATGCAATCACTTCTGTCATCACTGCCGGAGACTTTGAGCTTCCCTCTAGGGATGAAGAGGATGAAACTCTTGCTGAACAACCAGCTATTGAGGCGACTCCTTCTGGCAGAAGGAACAAAAGAAAAGAGACTACTCCAGTCCATGGTGGTGCTGTTCATCCTGCGACTTCAGGTAAATTTTGAAAGTTTGAGTCCTCTTGATTTTGTCCTATTTTGTCTTGCCTAATTTCGACTCATGCTCTAGCCATTTTTTGTCTATTTATTGCAACTGAAAGTCCTCCTCCTCCTCCTCCTCCTACTAAGTCAAAAAGACTTAGAAAGAGGACTTTGGTGGAGTATGTGGCCACAGAAGAACCTACAGTACCTCACAACCACTTCTGACACAGATGAAGAATTAAGGAAGGCCTTTGAAGCTGTAGAGCATGAGAAGGAGCAAGAAGAAAGGGGATGTCCCTTTAAAGGAGAAGAAGAAAGAGTTTGAAGAAGAGGTGAGCCTCTATTCATTACTGTATGAACTTTTAGGTCTATTCTTCTTCTAACTTTTGACTTCTGTCTGTTTGTAGGAGGAGATTCCTGCTGAGGTGATAGGAGGAGATTCCTGCTGAAGTGATAGCAGAAAGCATTGCCTTGGCCAAACAACAAGAAGAAGCTCAGAGGGCAGAACCCATAAGCTTAGAACTGGCCCTATTCAATGATGTGGAGGCAGAACATTCTACTGCAATCTGTTCCAACACAAGCATATAATCTCCCAAGATTTCCACAGATTGGATTCCTAATTCCACCAGCATCTCAAGCCCAATGATTAAAGCTTCATATTCAGCCCCGTTGTTGGTGCATTGGAAATCTTACTGGAAAGAATAACAGTGTCTGATCCATAGTGGCTCATCCAAAACAATTCCTGCCCCAGAGGCTATATCAGTCTTTGATCCATCAAAGTACAGCTTCCAAGGGTGTGAGGTGAATAGAATAGATGGGATTGTTAAGGCAAGTATGAGCTCTAGTCAACAGATTTGCATTTGCTATATCCAAAGAATCCATGTTTTCAATCTCTTTCCCTGGATGATCCGCTAGGAAATCTGCTACAGCTTGTCCTTTGACAGCCTTCTGAGGAACATATCTGAAAACAAATTCTGTCAAAGCCAAAGTCCATTTGCCAATTCTGTCCCTCAACATTAGCCTTGTTAACATGTATTTGATTAGGTTTGTCTTGGCAATGATGTAGATAGTGAATGGCAGCATGTAGTGTCTGAGTTTTACAACAGTGAAGTATAAGGCTAGACAAAGTCTTTCAATTGCAGAATATTTCCTTTCTACTTTTGTCAGAGTTCTGCTTAGATAATAGACTGCTTGTTTCTTCCCTTCCTTGTTATCTTGAACGAGCAGACTCCCAATGGACCCTCCTGATGCAGAAAGATACAATTTGAGTGGTCTGCCTCTCTTTTGGGGGGACAGAACTGGAGGATTTGAGAGGTAAAATTTGATTTCCTCAAAAGCCTGCTAGTGTTGTTCCTCCTACTTGAATGTTTGTTCCTGTTTCAACCTTAACAAGGAGGAGAAATGTTGGATTTTTCCTACATAATTGGATATGAATCTCATTAGAAAGTTAATTTTTCCTAGGAGACTCTGCAGTTTTTTCTTGTTCCGAGGTGGTAGAGCTTCTATGATGGATTTTGCTTTATTTTTACCGATCTCTATGCCCTTTTGGTGGACGACATGCTTTGATCTGCACTTTTTGGGGTTTTGCCGATCTGCTCCTTAAAGATTTTATTCACGAGCCTTTGGTAGGTTGCTCCGGCATTCTTCAGCCCAAAGGGAGCAATAGGTCCCTCTCTAGATGATGAAAGAGGTTTTTGCCTTGTTATCCTCGTGCATTAGGATTTGGTTATAGCCAGAGTAGGCATCCATGAAGCTGAGCAGCTGATTGCCAGAAGTGGAATCCACGAGTTAGTCGATTCTCGTCAATGGGAAGTTGTCTTTAGGGCATGCTTTGTTGAGGTCTATGTAATCGACACAGACTCTACATTTGCCCTTTTCTTGTTTTGCCACCAGAACAATGTTGGCCAGCCACTCTGAGTAGGAGACCTCTTCGATGAAGCCGGTAGCTAGGAGTTTGTCAATCTCTGCTTTCGATGATAGCGACCCACTCGGGAGCGAAGTTGCGTCTTTTCTGTGCCACTGGCTTGCTGGTAAGGTTGACATGGAGTCGATGGTAGATGATGTTCGGGTTGATGCCAGGCATGCCTGATGGCAACCATGTGAACATGCCTTTGTTGTTCTGGAGGAAGGTGGTCAGCTTCACCTTCTCGTCTGGGCTTAGGCCTGAGCCGATCTGCGCTTTTCTGTCTGGCTGGTCAGGATCCAAGGGTATTAACTCGACGTCCTCTTCAGGTTTCCATCCTTCTTCAGAAGAGACCTCTGGACAGATTTCCTCGATTTGGTCATGACACTTTGAGTGCTATAAGGGAGCAAGATTCGGTTCTTCAACCTCCTTCAGATCTGTCTGGCTCACCGGGAGGAACTGTGCTTGTGTGCTTTTCTTCAGCCCTTGGGCGGAGCATTTCCTTGCCATTGCCTGATCGGTGTTGATTTGGCTAACACCGCCCCCAGGAATTGGGTATCGAATTTTCTGATGTGTGGCAAAGGTGATGGCGTTGATCTTGCCAATCCATGGTCTGCCCAGGATGCCATTATAGGGTGAGACCTCATTAATGACCATGAATGTTTGCGATCTGGCTGATTTGTTGATCTTTGCCTCCAAGCCCATCTACTGGATGACCGCCAGTTGCAAGATATTGGCTGCGCTGCCCTCATCTGCGTGGATTCCGTCGACCATGGCCTGCGCGATTTGAATGCTGATGACATGGGCATCGTTATGTGGCATGTCGAGGCCGGTTAGATATTTCTTTGGGAAGCTGATTACATGATCGTCTTTTACTGGTGGAAGGTCGATCGAGATTTGGGAGATCACGGTGGCCTGTTTGATCTTCCTCTTCCTTTTCTTCCTAGTCAGCCCACACTCCTCGGAGTCGGCTAGGATTATGTTAATTCTTATGACCTTTTGGGGCGGCTCCTTGGCGGTGTCACGATCTTCAATCCGCTGGATGGCCTGCTTCGCAACGAATTTTGTGCAGTGACCTTCTCTCACGAGTTCTTCAACATGCGTTTTCCTAGCGAAGCAGTTGTTCATGGTGTGCTCGTGCATCCCATGGAAGGCACAGTATTTGCTAGCATCCTTCTTGTTCGGATCTCCTTTCAAGGGTGGTGGTCTTCTTACCCAAGGTTTGTTCTTCCCGTGGGCTAAGATTTGATGTATGGGGATGGTGAATTTGGTGTAGTTCTCTCCTGCCGTAGTGTTCTCTTGTGGGTGCGACCTACGCTCGTCTTTGTTTTTGTTGCTAAATCCGTCGCTTCTTTGGCCTGCTTGCTTAATCGGCTGATCTTCTTGGTTAGTAGACTTCTTTGCGGCGATTTGATCATCATCCCAGAGCTTGTAGAGTTCGGCAATCTCGTAGATCTCTGCCAGAATCTAGCTGGGAGTGATGGTCAGCTCGCGGTACAATTCGTGCTTAGCCGGAGGGCCTTTCTTGAAAGTAGAGGAAGCGATTCAATCGTCACATCCTACAATGTTGGCCTTTTATGTTTTGAATCTCTTGATGTAATCTCGAAGGGATTCGTCGGACTTCTTACGCAGGTTGTACAGGTGGTCAGGGTTCTTCTTGATTGTCCAGTAAGAGGTGTATTCTTTGGTGAAGACGTAAGTCAGCTCCTTGAAGCTGCTGATCGACCTGGATTGCAGAGTGTGGAACCAGTCTTGGGCGGCTGCTCGCAAGGTCATCGCAAACACCTTGCACATCAGTGTGTCGTCAACCTTGTGGAGGATCATGACACTTTTGAAGTGTTTTAGGTGGCTCTCGGGATCAGAATCCCCTTGAAGTCTGTGAACGTGGGCATTGAGAATCCCTTCGGGGTTGCAGCCTGCTCGATTTCGGCAGTGAAAGGCGTAGAGTTTGCCCAGTCTATCCCCTTACGTAGTGCATCTTCGAAATTTTCGCCGGTCCTTAAGTCTCAAAGTCGGTCATTCACAAGCTTCTCAACGTCTTCCGCACACATTGCTGGTCAGCCACGTTGACGACCTTCATGATTTGGGCCATGCTGACTGACTTCCTCATTGATTTCCGAGGGTCGACGTTCTCGCCTGCGCTACCTAGGCGGCGTGTGGACTGTGCTTGCGAAGGATTTTCTGTAGCTTGTCGACGAGAATCGACTCTTTGAGAGTGAGCAGCGGAGCGCCTTTCCCATGGTCCTCATTGTGAGGGTTATCCAGTTGACCTCCCTGGGGACCTAGCCTTTCATGAATGCTCCTCTGTGAGTAGATAGCTGAGTATCTTTCTTCAAGATCCTCTTTGCGATGGTTGTCTGGCTGAACTCCCTAGGGGCTTAGCCTTTGATGTACATTTCCCTTCAAGCCCAGGCTGGAGCGGATGTCAAGTCATGGGCCCAGCTTTTCAATCACATTGTTCCTTAAACTCAATCTGCTCTGAGTGTGGCTCGCAGATGCTTGCCACATGTCGGTAGGCCGATCACTTTGTTGTCCCTCGCCTTCTCTGCTCACTCTTGCTAGACCTGCTTGGTACCCCTCGAGTTGTCTACCGACGAGTTCGTCCATCCTTCTCTCCTGGCCCGGTTGTCCAAGGCCAAGGTTTTGAGCTAAGCTTATTTGGTTGAGAAGCTGCCTCATTAGATTGCTTTGGTCGTCCATTCTTTGAACTAGCTGGTCAACCCTTAGATTAAGGTATGCTTGACTTCGTGGATCAGGAGGAGAGAAGTATGTGGAGCCCAATTGCACACGGGCTAGGGTTTCATTAGAGGTGTACTCGGGAGCATGCGTCGAGCGTGGAGGCAATGGAGGGAATGCTTGAAGTTGCTCCAAGATTGGGCCTAGGTCGGCGGTGGTAATGAGCCCACCTTGATGGGAGGTACCACCATGCTCGGCAGCGGTGGCAGGTGCGGTGGTCTCAGCTGCGAGTCAGGTGGATGGCACGGTGGTGAGAGGTGGTGATGCCACCATATCGATCGCGGGATAGTGGGTGGAGTGGCTTTGGGCCGTGGCGGATTTAGCCATCGCGGCGGTTTTGCCTCTCGTCTTCTTGCTTCCAACCATGGTTGTTTGGAAGGCTTAGGTGGATTGGAAAATAAGTTTGGAGCACACTTTGAGTATATCTTGTGCTCTCAATGAAAGCACCAATTTGTGGGAGCAAATTTCCCCACGAGAATATTCGATTGGAAAGATTCTCCTTCCTTCTTCACCGCCTCTTTCTCCCTACAAAATAGAACAAATAAGAGGACCACACATGGGGGGTGTTGGCCAAAGGCCCTCCGATGCCTAAATTAGTTCAATTGAATCATGTAGAAAATAATAGCTAATAGGGTACGGAGATATGTTTATGGTGTAAACCGGGTCGCCGTAGCCTTATGTAAAAGAGTGGGAGAGAGGAGGTGGCTAGGGTTTGAGAGGAATTTTCTACAGAGTTTTCGTAGAAATTTCAAACGTACCTCAACCCTTGTGTGTGGCCATCTTTTTATAGTGGTCTTGGAGGCTAGGGTTTCAGAGGAATAATTCCGTAGATGGAATGAAATTATTCCTCCCCGATTTGGAATTGATTTGATTAATTAGGGTAAATCAAATTCCTAATTGTGGTAGGTATCAAATCAATTCCTAATTTAATTAGGTAACTCCTCATTTAATTGGGAATTGTGGTAGGAATCAAATCAATTCTCAACCTAATTAGGTAACATTCCATTTAATTGGGTAATCCCCAATTAAATTGAGTAACTCCCAATTAGGTTGAATAATTCACAATTAGGTCAAATAATCCTCAAATGGAATGAATTATTTGACCTAGGGTTCTAATTTAATTCGGTTCCCACAATATATATGAGGCTTGTGTCTTGGTTAGGCGATCTTAAGGGCTTATTGGGAATTGATTATTTCCTTTTCAGCGTTTAATATCCCCGATAGGATCCTAACATGTAAACTCGATTGTACTATCAAAGAGAATAAGGAACGGTTGACCCAAAAATAGGACATATATTGTAGCATGTAGGGCTTGTAGCTTTTATATCCCGTACTTGTAGATTCATGTAATTCAGTTCACTAATTGTATATTATGGAAGTAGTTGACTTGAGTGTGTGTCATGATGTGAATGTGTTGTTTTTAAGGTCTGAATCCATTAATTTAGACATCAATAATCTCTGTATACGTGTATTCTTTTCTTTACTTGAATGCTAGGACGAGATGATAATGTTGAAAATGTTATATGGTAACGTTAATATCACATTGTCAATTGATTCATGGAAATTGTGTGCACAGGAAGCACAGGAACAATGAATTTCCTTTAACTAAGATGTGAAAATCTTTAAATTTGTTTTGAATTTTAACTAGATTGGTGCATTTTTGGATGTTCATTGCATGATCACGCAAAAGGTAATATGGACAGTGGCGGAGCCAGAAACTTTTCACAGAGGGGGCACCTTATATATTGAAATATATTTTTCTTTAGGGTGACAATGAAACTAATTTTTTACTTGATACAAAATCCCTAATTTTTGTACTATATTATTTACATATTATATTTAAAACTATCTACTGAACATCGATCCATGGAAAAAATAAAATGAAATGTAATTTATTAAAAATACACACTAAGAAAATTTGAACGGCAATTTATCACTACAAATCGAAGTACGATAATAAAAGATGTGAAATGGTAGCAATGATAATGAGAAAAGGAAAATTAGAAAAATACAAAGAAAGAAATACATGGGCACTTCACAATTTGGTTAGAAAAGTATGACATATATGTATTTTAATTAATCATGCGGTTGGATAAGAAGGTTCAATAGCAATGCCACAGAGTCCTTCCTTGGCAGGAATGCCCCTTTGCATCGTCACATATCCACTCTCCCCCCACCGTGCCCCAAGAATTCCTCCCCAGCCAGTATTTAGTCCCATCACCACTAGTCCCGCACCATGATCTAAGTTTATACCACATGTTCCAGTGAACACACCACTTGAATAAAACTGGAATGTACAGCCACTTGTGCCAATGGCAACCGAAATTGGTTGGTTAGCGACGGCTTGCAACATAGCATTTTTGTTGTTTTTAGGCACATCCTCGACCCGTTTATGGACACTGTTTGGGATGCAGCCTTCTGAGTGTTGCAACTAGTTCCATCTACACCCTGGTGGGAGTGATTAGCTTCAGTTGTCAGCCTTTTGTTGCGTTGGATGAATTGAAAAGCGTCATCCATTAGATCACCTTCACAGCCATGATCTTGACCTGATAGTGAGATTAACTTTCTGTCGCTGCCACTGCTGAGAACGCCCAGCAACACGCTATAAAATTGAAATAAAATGCCTCATCATTCAATAATATGTTATGTTGTGAAACAGTGAATGCGTCATCATTTAACAACTTGTTTAATACTTACCACATTTGCCTTGGTCCTTGATAGGCGTCACTGCACCCTTTTCTCTCCAATCCACTGAAGGTAGCACATCAGTGACATTTCAATATCTAAAACTTGTAGCTTTCGTGGAATTGGACATGATCAATTTGGAGGATCGTTTCATGTAACCATTACGAATTTCCTGAAACTCCTCATTGGTTAGGTCTGCAAATTCATTTAAGCTTAGAGTGAAGTAGTTCTGACCCATGTGTTTGTTAAAAGCGTCAATGAACTCCTAGTTGGCCTTGATAATATCACGAATCGCCTCTCTTTCTCCTCAGCATCCTTATAAAAAAACTGGCCCAAATTGAGCCATCCAGTCTTCATGTCTCGCCAACATGGTTTTCTATCATAAATTTGGCGAGACGATGCTTGAGAGGAGCAAATGGCCAAAATGAAAAGAAAAGCTAAGCAGACGTATTGGCCTTGATTTGTGAGAGCCATGGTAAAAAGTAAATAAGCACAATTGGTACGTATTCTATGGAAATATATTTAATCTTGGATGGGCACAAGACATTCAATGAGCATCTGGGATTTTATAGACATAAACTTGTTGTGAGCCGTCCTTTTCCTCATAGTATACTAGATGGGGGACCTGTCTTTCTACGTGCCTTCGAAGATTTTCTAACTTAGGCACACAATAATTCAATGTTTTGGGCCGTTAATCATTATTTTTTTGCTAATTTCACATTATCCTTTACTAACAGTATAAGAAGATTAGCTGAACTTAACTCATTTTTTTGATAGACGAGTAATTGATGGAATTACGAATGGAGTCGGTATTGCGAGTTTATTTATTTAATTCTTTTTTTAAGGAAATGAACAAGTGATCCATTACAAGTCATGGATCCCCTTCGATCTTAATCACTTCATAAACTACTTAACGTATTAACCAGGCACAAAATGATTCAATTTTTTGGGGCCTTAATGATGATATGGGTTGTGATGTGTGTCAAATCCAATTTGAACACATCATTATTTATTTGCTACTTTCACGCTATCTAGCACATTATTTTAAAGAAAAGACCAAATTTTCACATTAAAGTAAAAAATAAAAATCAAACTAGTATGAACCATGGAATTTAAGCTTAGTATAATTAAGGGCTAAATTTTGATAGGTGACATGTTAAAAGTTTAGTATTTTGATTAGGAGATTATTAGGTTATAAGATAGATTTTAAATCATATTTTTCTTCTCCTTAAATAGGTCCTAAATTGAATCTTAATTAAGAATTAATAAAGTAAAAATTAAAAAGACTAGATTAATCGACATGGCAATATCTTCACGGATATAATACTTGAGTGCACTTCTAATTACACTTCCTTGTTTATACTAGTTCTGAATTCACGAAACATAACTGTGAATATATCATAATCGTAACTGTTGATTTCTTAAACCACAATTTATCTATCTTTGCAATCAAAAAGAAAAATTCACTGAAATTGGAGATTGATTTAATATCAGACGGTTTTCGTCTTCAATTCCTTAAATTAGTTCTGAAAATGCTTGTGCACTTTGGCGAACTGCTCGCACTCGGGATGAGCTTTCTCAACGACCAAACCAAGAGGGTAGGCAACGCGGTGGCCTGGTGCGATGACATCGACGCTGTCTCCTTCCAATAGGTTGAGCTTCCGGGTGGCCACCGGTGCAGTTTTCGATTTGTTGTTAGGGTCGACTTCGTGGGAAATCTTGCATTCAGGGTCAGGGCTGTGTAGCAGTGTCACTTGACAATCATCCACAGGCTCCTTAGATTTGTCCAACTTAAACACGTACAGTCCAAGCTGGTTGGTTTCGGCCAGGGCTGGATTTTATGTTCCCCCCTCCCTACACTCCAATCGCACCGTTGCACCTGATCAATGGGCAATGTGCATGCATGCATGCATAAATCTCATATTCAAATCTTATAATCGACATTTAGGTAGTTTGTTACCTACTTATTAACGTTACGTACCTGGAATCATCTTACTTATCTCGGTCATAGACTTCAATTGGCAGTTGTCACAGTAGACCAGGCCGGTGAGGTAGATTTTGTCATCGGTGGTGTTGGAGTAAGCGAAACTGAGGAGGGACAAGAAACAAAAGGAAGAGGCAAGGACGGTAGTGCTAGACTTTCTTGACATTGTTGATGTTGAGTTTGCTAGTGTTGGTTCTATTCTATGCATTGCTGATTATGAATTAGACAGGGCTTTCTTCTTCTTATAAAGGGAAAAGAAGCAAAGAATTAATGCATATATTTTGGAGAGTTTTGTGAGCCTTTGTTTGTTTACATGTGGAATTGAGACAATTACTCACCCCCCTTGACCCGCTCTTGATGGGACTCGAGTTCAGGAGAATAACTTGCCTGCAGTTGATCAACAACTTAAATGAATAAAAAATTGATGATTCGAGAAGGTCACCACAGTAATTATATGTGGCTGCAAGCCAATAGTTAAGGACCTTAAGGGTTTGTTTTGATAGAAAACTATTAATAATAATAGAGTGTGGTTAAACGAATTCTAAAATTAACTGAATACACTCCTATGATCTAAGTACACCCTAATATTTAAATTAAAATGTAAAATTAACTAAGTACATCCTATTTAACTACCAAAAATACCATTGATACACCTGAATACACTCAGACAACACCAAACCCATATAGCTCCTCAATTGCACTTCCGGCACAAGCAATGCTAGAGAGGATTTACTTGAGAAAGTTTCCGTCAATCATCAGTCAAGCACAACTTTATCTTCCTCATCTATAGGCACACTGTCAATGGCATGCAACGATGTTAGATAATAAATAAAAAAGATTTATATCTTGTACACTTGTAAGTTTATTATTATTTTTATATAAGAGAAATGTATTTTAACTAATTTTTCAATCTTTTTATTTTATTTCGTTCAATTCACGTACCCTGATTCAGGAATATTCTTTATTTTCGAATTGGGTGTGACAAGAGTCCAATCAACAAGGACCCTTTCCCATCTGCCCAGACCAAGATGGTGAATGCAAATTTAGCTAAGCCGAATCAAACCTTAGCCAAGGTTGGATCAAACATGACTACTGTTGAAAGAAGAGCAAAATACGTCATAGTGGATCCGAAGGCCAAAAGCATGACAAAGATGCGATTTGATTTGGCACTAAATGTGGCTCAACTGAAGCCAAATGAGCCAGCAATGAGGTAATCCAAGCAAGCAAATCCAAGAGGTTGGAGAATGAGAGAATTGTAAGCCAAGCCTACAATTCCTGCCCACGTAGCCCAATGTTGAAAGCAATTCCAAGTTCGAAACAGTTCTACATGTTGATTAAAGAAAAAAATAATGTTGGAGAAACTACATCATTGTATTGCATAATATACCACCTCTCTAATAAAGGTATGACCTACCAATACAAGTAGGTCTCATATCTATCAGAAAAGTGATTCATAATGTGGTACAATAATATCTTCTCCCTAATATATATTTTCCCAAAAACATACATACTTGTCAGCATCTTAGAATCAAAACATGATTGTATGGTTTGTTATTTATTTATTTCATAATTTGTTAACTAATTAGGTAGTCAATTGAAAATAGGTGTGCCTCATTTTAAAAACACGGAAATTTCGATGGAAATATCGGGATATTATCGATAAAAATTAAATAAAAACTACAGAAATTGTAAGAAAAACTTGGTAATTTTTTTTGAAACTTTGGAGGATGTTTATTTAGTCAATTATCTATTAGTTTATCACAAAAAATTGAAAGGAAATGCATTGCATGATGGGTTTAATTAATTTAAGTTTGTTTGTATCATACCTGACCCGCATCTCATGCCATGACACGTGGAAGGGGTATGACACTAAGGAAGGCTCCATGGCCCGCGCTGGCAAGCCCAATAGTACGAATCGGTAGGTCTTTTCGACACCCACGACCGATTCTACCCACAACACGGCCCTGTAACCCATGCTGGCAGGTCTAATCCTACAAACGGCAGACGCTTCCAGCTCCATCCACAGATTGTTCACTGGCTGGCCTACGGCCAGTAAGTGTGTTCGGCACACCTTGCCAATTCTACGCCTTAGAAGGCATCTTGTAGGATGTTCTCGGGTTCATCACTAGGATATTTGTTGAGACGCGTTTCTGCCTCGGAAGGCACTCCCACGAGTCCTACATCGAAACTAAGTACCAAAAAAAACCCAGAACTCCGTATAAATATAGCTCCTCACCCCAGATACAGGGGAAGACTTGCTACTTGACACTTATGTCCTCGCATTGTCGATAGCTTGCTCTCATCCCCTTAAGCTAACTTTAGCATCGAAGGGCCTTCAACCGGTAGCATTGAGGATTTACTTGCGAAAGTTTCCGTCAATCATCAGTCAAGCACAACTTTCTCTTCCTCATCCATAGGCACACTGTCAATGGCATGCAACGATGTTAGATAATAAATAAAAGTGCTTCTTAGATCTAGGTCCAAAACGATTAGCTGTCATTGGGTTTAGTCCTCGCTTTTTTGGTTTTAGATATAGTCCTTTAACATTTATTACTTTTTTTGTTGTGTCAATTTTACCCTTTGAGGTAAATAAGGAAACCACATTGAAAATCTAAATTTAATGCATTATTTCCTTGTAATTGAATTTCAGAATTTAAAATTTAAATTCTTTCTTTGATAATATTCCTAATATATGGATAAAATACAATTTAATTAATAAAAAGTAAAGACCCACATATTATACTAATCTATCAGACAAGCACCGACATTAAATTATGTACCTGACATACAGGTAAATAGTGTTATTATTAGCAACGAAAAATATTGAGTAATAAATCGTGTTATCTATAAGTTAGAAACATAAATTAGAAAACTACCTATAAGTCAGATACAAAAATAGACAAAATAAAATTGTATGTTACCTATTAAAAAAAGGTACATAAAATACTATGACACATTGTCGACAATATGAAAAAACATATATATACCTATGCAATAGGTAAAAGGCAATATGACATAAATGACTATTACCCGATTCAAGTCATAAGGGGTAATATTGGACCAAAAAATGATTTCAAAATTAAAAAATTAAAAAATTTACATTATAAAATATTAGAAAAAGAATGTAATTCTATGTGGCACAAAAGTCAAAGCACTTGGATCTTAAGTGCATACATTGCCCTAGTAATTGGCTGAATATAACAACTTATCCAGCCAATAAATATGAACATAGTTGTTATACGTTAAAGTAGAAACTTGTTAATTCAAAATTGATGACTCCTTCCACTCGCCCTGTAAATGAATCCTACAGTTAATTAAATTGAATACAGTTGCAGACATTAGATCCGATCCAAATGTGTACTCTCACCCCCCATCTTAACACTTGGTACGTGTTCATTGACATAACCATAGTTAATTCTTTGCTTTATAAATTTAAGGAATCATGATTATACTAATAGGCACGTGTCAAGAATTGAGAATGATGGTGAACAAAAATATGCTCC
The DNA here is from genome assembly GCF_902201215.1 of Prunus dulcis. NCBI lineage: Eukaryota > Viridiplantae > Streptophyta > Magnoliopsida > Rosales > Rosaceae > Prunus > Prunus dulcis. Next base: position 5,857,226 of record NC_047654.1, read on the forward strand.
CTTAATCTAACTTGATTTAACCTTGCAATGGTATTGAAAACATGTCAACCTCATAGCTAGAGCTGCTAATTAATTGCGTGAGATTTTAAGAGCAAATCCACGTCATGGTTAATTGTCTCTGTGTTCTGAGGCATGGATTTCAAAGTGAAGGATAGCAGCTCATAGCTAGCGTCTTTCTGTATTATTCAATTATACATATTTTATACACCACACTATATTATGACATTGTAGACATGGAAATTTTGGTGAATTAAATTCCACTAAGTAAGAAAATAATTAGGGTTTGGTTGATTAAATTGTGGGGCCCATAATTAGTTCATGTGGCGTACGACTCATCAAATTCGGATTAGTTGTCAAAAGTGACACATGTTGACATCCGACGAAGTGCATCAAACGGTTCGAAGTGAAGACAAAATTAAAGGAAAGAATCTTCTGTGATTGACTTTGATTTAAATCAAATATTAATCAAGTCAATCAATCAAAGATAATTTGGTTAAATTGCCAAATTGTTGGAATTGATTTTAAATCAAATCAGAATTCCACAAAGTAGGGTCCTAAAAAAGGAAAGCTATTTAGGTCAAGCATCCTGTAGGAGCCTAAAAATAGGAGGCCTCAAGGCGAAAGAAGGGGGCCTAGACAGACGAAGCATTCAGAAGAAACAGAGAACTCTCTGCATTCTTCACCTCACTTTGGAAGAGCCATCAAGCACAACAAATATGTGCCGGTTCCTCCACCCTAGAAAAATCCGAACACCAAACAAGCCTTGTGCTACCCGTTTGATCAAGATCAAGTCCCTACGACCCTTGTATCAAACGCAAATTTTCTTTAAACACTTTGGAGATCGAATAAGAGGATTCAATACAGATATTGTAACTCTAAATTTCATTAATACAAATATTATTTTGTATATGTGTTTTTTTCTCATTTGTTGCAGGAAATTCGTGTTTACAGACATATATGTATTTTAATTAATCATGCGGTTGGATAAGAAGCTTCAATAGCAATGCCATAGAGTCCTTCCTTGGCAGGAATGCCCCTTTGCATCGTCACATATCCACTCTACCCCACCGTGCCCCAAGAATTCCTCCCCAGCCAGTATTTAGTCCCATCACTACTAGTCCCGCACCATGATCTAAGTTTATACCACATGTTCCAATGAACACACCACTTGAATAAAACTGGAATGTACAGACACTTGTGTCAATGGCAACCGAAATTGGTTGGTTAGCGACGGCTTGCAACATAGCATTTTTGTTGTTTTTAGGCACATTCTCGTACCCGTTTATGGACACTGTTTGGGATGCAGCCTTCTGAGTGTTGCAACTAGTTCCATTTACACCCTGGTAGGGGTAATTAGCTTCAGTTGTCAGCCTTCCTTGCGTTGGATGAATTGGAAAGCGTCATCCATTAGACCACCTTCACAGCCATGATCTTGACCTGTAGTGTCACAATCCACAAGCTCTTGCTCTCATAGTGAGATTAAGTTTCCGGTTTTGAGCTGGTTAACCCCTTCTGTCGCTGCCACTGCTGAGAACACCCAACAACATCCTATAAAATTGAAATAACATGCCTCATCATTCAATAACATGTTATGTTGTGAAACAGTGAATGCGTCATCATTTAACAACTTGTTTAATACTTACCACATTTGCCTTGGTCCTTGATAGGCGTCACTGCACCCTTTTCTCTCCAATCCACTGAAGGTAGCACATCAGTGACATTTCAATATCTAAAACTTGTAGCTTTCGTGGAATTGGACATGATCAATTTGGAGGATCGTTTCATGTAACCATTACGAATTTCCTGAAACTCCTCATTGGTTAGGTCTGCAAATTCATTTAAGCTTAGAGTGAAGTAGTTCTGACCCATGTGTTTGTTAAAAGCGTCAATGAACTCCTAGTTGGCCTTGATAATATCACGAATCGCCTCTCTTTCTCCTCAGCATCCTTATAAAAAAACTGGCCCAAATTGAGCCATCCAGTCTTCATGTCTCGCCAACATGGTTTTCTATCATAAATTTGGCGAGACGATGCTTGAGAGGAGCAAATGGCCAAAATGAAAAGAAAAGCTAAGCAGACGTATTGGCCTTGATTTGTGAGAGCCATGGTAAAAAGTAAATAAGCACAATTGGTACGTATTCTATGGAAATATATTTAATCTTGGATGGGCACAAGACATTCAATGAGCATCTGGGATTTTATAGACATAAACTTGTTGTGAGCCGTCCTTTTCCTCATAGTATACTAGATGGGGGACCTGTCTTTCTACGTGCCTTCGAAGATTTTCTAACTTAGGCACACAATAATTCAATGTTTTGGGCCGTTAATCATTATTTTTTTGCTAATTTCACATTATCCTTTACTAACAGTATAAGAAGATTAGCTGAACTAACTCATTTTTTTGATAGACGAGTAATTGATGGAATTACGAATGGAGTCGGTATTGTGAGTTTATTTATTTAATTATTTTTTTCAAGGAAATGAACAAGTGATCCATTACAAGTCATGGATCCCCTTCGATCTTAATCACTTCATAAACTACTTAACGTATTAACCAGGCACAAAATGATTCAATTTTTTGGGGCCTTAATGATGATATGGGTTGTGATGTGTGTCAAATCCAATTTGAACACATCATTATTTATTTGCTACTTTCACGCTATCTAGCACATTATTTTAAAGAAAAGACCAAATTTTCACATTAAAATAAAAAATAAAAATCAAACTAGTATGGACCATGGAATTTAAGCTTAGTATAATTAAGGGCAAAATTGATAGGTGACATGTTAAAAGTTTAGTATTTTGATTAGGAGATTATTAGGTTATAAGATAGATTTTAAATCATATTTTTCTTCTCTTTAAATAGGTCCTAAATTGAATCTTAATTAAGAATTAATAAAGCAAAACATAAAAAGACTAGATTAATCGACATGGCAGTATCTTCACGGATATAATACTTGAGTGCACTTCTAATTACACTTCCCTGTTTATACTAGTTCTGAATTCACGAATCATAACCGAGCATATATCATAATCATAACTGTTGATTTCTTAAACCACAATTTATCTATCTTTGCAATCAAAAAGAAAAATTCACTGAAATTGAAAATTGATTTAATATCAGACGGTTTTCACCTTCATTTCGTCTTCAATTCCTTAAATTAGTTCTGAAAATGCTTGCGTGCTTTGGCGAACTGCTCGCACTCAGGACGAGCTTTCTCAACGACCAAACCAAGAGGGTAGGAAACGCGGTGGCTTGGTCCGATGAAAACGACGCTGTCTCCTTCCAAAAGGTTGAGCTTCCGGGTGGCCACCGGCGCAGTTTTCGATTTGTTGTTAGGGTCGACCTCGTGGGAAATCTTGCATTCAGGGTCAGGGCTGTGTAGCACTGTCACTTGACAATCATCCAAAGGCTCCTTAGATTTTTCCAACACAAACACGTACATTCCAAGCGGGTTGGTTTCGCCCTCTCGTCTGGATTTTATGTTCCCGCCCTCCCTACACTCCAATCGCACCCTTGCACCTGATCAATGGGCAATGTGCATGCATGCATGCATAAATCTCATATTCAAATCTTATAATCCACATTTATGTAGTTTGTTACCTACTTATTAACGTTATGTACCTGGAATCATCTTACTGATCTCGGTCATAGACTTCAATTGGCAGTTGTCACAGTAGACCAGGCCGGTGAGGTAGATTTTGTCGTCGGTGGTGTTGGAGTAAGCCGATCTGAGGAGGGACAAGAAACAAAAGGCAAAGGCAAGGACCGTAGTGCTAGACTTTGTCGACATTGTTGATTTTGAGTTTGCTTGTGTTGGTTCTATTCTATGTATTGCTGATGATGAATTAGACAGGGCTTTCTTCTTCTTATAAAAGGAAAAGAAGCAAAGAATGCGTATTCTTTGGAGAGTTTTGTGAGGCCTTTGTTTGTTTACATGTGGAATTGAGACAATTACTCACCTCCTTGACCCATTCTTGATGGGACTCGAGTTCAGGAGAATAACTTGACTGCAACAGTTGATTAACAACTTAAATGAATAAAAATTGATGATTCGAGAAGGTCACCACAGTAATTATATATGGTTGCAAGCCAATAGTTAAGGACCTTAAGGTTGGGTTTGTTTTGATAGAAAACTGGTAATAATAATAGAGTGTGGTTAAACGAATTCTAGAATTAACTGGGTGCACCCTATGATCTAAGTACACCTTAATATTTAAATTAAAATGTAGGTCCTTTGACATTTATTACTTTTTTTGTTGTGTCAATTTTACCCTTTGAGGTAAATAAGGAAACCACATTGAAAATCTAGATTTAATGCAATATTTCCTTATAATTGAATTTCATAATTTAAAATTTAAATTCTTTCTTTGATAATATTCCTAATATATGGATAAAATACAATTTAATTAATAAAAAGTAAAGACCCATATATTATACCAATCGATCAGACAAGCACATTAAATTATGTACCTAACATACATGTATAAATTGCGTTATCTATAAGTTAGGAACATAAATTAGAAGACTACCTATAAGTCAGATACAAAAATAGACAAAATAAAATTGCATGTTACCTATTAAAAAAAGGTACATAAAATACAATGACACATTGTCAAAAATATGAAATAAGATATATATATACCTACGCAATTGGTAATAGGCAATATGACATAAATGACTATTACCCGATTCAAGTCATAAGGGGTAACATTGGACAAAAAAATGATTTCAAAATAAAAATAAAAAAAATTATATCATAAAATATTAAAAGGAATGTAATTCTATGTGGCACAAAAGTCAAAGGACTAGGATCTTAAGTGCATACATTATCCTAGTAATTGGCTGAATATAACAAGTTATCCAGCCAATAAATATGAACATAGTTGTTATACGTTAAAGTAGAAACTTGTTAATTCAAAATTGATGACTCCTTCCACTCGCCTTGTAAATGAATCCTAAAGTTAATTAAATTGAATACAGTTGCAGACATTTGATCCGACCCAATTACTCGTGAAATTAGGCGGGTCGGAGAGAATGGCCTGCTTCCAAGCTTGTAAAGCTATGTAAGCATTTCTGATTCTCTAGTTCTCGAAAACTAGAGATGGGTCGACCGTGACTAGCTCGCCCTCGGTCTCTGAACTCGTCCCCGTAGTAGAGGAGCTGGCGCTGCTTGATGTAGAGGGCTTCGGTATCGGAGAGAGCTCCATGGCTGATAATGTTGTTGTGGTGGTGGTGCTCCTGCGCACCACAGACGACAGAGAGTGATGAGGAGGCGAGAATGAAGGTGATGAGAAGGCACAAGTGAAACTGAGGGTGACCAATGACCATACCCTTCTTCACGAGGGCCGCTTCTGGTATTTGTCTTATGTGCTGTGACCGTGACCATATCATTAAAGTCTAAATTGTTCTAAATAATCAAAGGCACAGGTGAAACTGAAACTACAAGAAGTGGAGCTTTATTATGGTGATTGATAATGACTAGATCTAGAATAGCAGACAAATAAATGGGAGTCAACTAAGGGCTAGTTTGGCATTGCTGTGCTTTAAAAAAAAACTGTTTCTGTTGTGCTGCGAAAATAATCAGCTGTGAAAAAAAGCAGCTAGGCGTTTGATAAACTGTATATGAAAAACTGCTGTGAGTAGTCAAAGTGTTTGGTAAATTTTTATCATAAGTGCTTTTAGTATGTATAATGACCGAAAAGGACATGATGATGAAACGGTTTGTTGTTTTCTTCATTCTTTTTCTACTTTAAAAAAAGAAAACAAACTTCACTACATAATTTTGTTTTCTTTTTTAATTTACACATTTTTTAATTTATCAAAATTTGTAATCTACAATTAGCACACATATATTACCATAAATTATAAATTAATATTGTAACAAAAGTAGTTCTAAATATTGTTATATTAATAATAACAATGTGTTTTGAGGGCTTCGGAGAGGGTTAGCATAATAAATATAAAAAAATTGTTCAATTTTAACATGCCAAAATAGATCACTACAATATAAAAGAAGCTAATTAGATGCATTCATTAAACTTGTAGCGATGCTATTTCTCAATGCTTCCATCTCTTGTGTTCCATTGTCATTAAGACTATGAAGTTCTTGTTGTACATCAACATCCTCACCTATCTCTTCACTTAAGATATCATTTGAAGCATCAAAATGTCTATCACGTTGGGCATGCCTCCTTATATAATTATGAAGTGTCATTGTAGCAATGACTATCTTCACTTGCTTGTTGAATGGATAATTAGGCATATCTCCTTGATGCACAAATCACAGAATATGGATATATTATGGTTATTCCATGTCGCTGGAGCTTTTGATGAACTTCTCACATTCTTTCCCATCCTTACTAAAGCAATATGTGTTGAGTATGAGAAATAGATAATAGCAAATAATTGTCCCAATATACATTATACTAAAAGCATAAAAATAGCAAACTTTCCTTTTCCCACAGGTATGAATATTCATCTATATTATCCACTATATGCTATATGTTTAAAAATGATGACGGCTCCTAACAAAACCTCCTTAAACCCACTTCTCAATCTNCAACAAGGGACAAAGAGTCCAAGCATAGAGTATTCCTAATGATTCATGAAAGAAAACCAAGAACAAAAAGAATCCACACATGAAAATAAACTGATCACCTTCACAATTGACCTAAGAACAAGAACTATTTAATTTTCCTAATCTTTAACATATATTACTTGAGGAACTAGCAAGCCTATTCTGCCAAGAGGAGACAAAGATAACATAAAGTCTTAGCCAATATTTTCAGCTTACTAGGGAACAGTTTATTGAATCTCTTAAGTCTGTGTTGTGGTTAAAATGTTTTGTTTCTATCATATGTTCTAAGGAAAGATGATATTGCATTCCCATAATTTACTGGGAATGCAATTTCATACCAATTTACAAATTTTTTATATTTCAACCATATGTGAGTTTATGAGTTCCCCACCACAATGACCAGCATGCTACAATCACTTTTGATAAAGCCCACCAACACAAAAAAATATAAATAGAAGGAAGAACTTCAAACCATTACCCAATCAAAAATCTTCTAACACAATAATAAAGTCCACCGACACTAAAAAATAATAATAAGGAAGAACTTGAAACTATGACCACTAAAAAATAAAAGCTTTGTTTACCAAAAATCTTCTAACACAATAATGGACGACAGCTTAGATGGAACAGCAGTTTCACAGAATAGGATCTTTTTTTTCTTTGCTTTTTCATTCTTGAGAAAAGAGAAGCCCCCAGATCTGGAGCTAATGGCTTCTTCACTCTTTTCTTGTCTTCTAACTAAAAGAGAACTAAAACTAAAGTCCAAAGGAATTATGTTTGAGCTTGAAGACAACAAGGTTAGGACAATGGAAAAATCAACACGGACCTGACTTGGGGACTTGGGTTGCAATCATATATATATATATATATATATATATATATATATACAGCTTATTTGCTTATTTGAGGGACACTCCTTATAGGCCCCACTCCGAATTGTATTTAACTAATCCAAACAATCTACTTTGTAGATACTCATTCAAAGATCATCTCTACAAAAAATTACTTGAATCTGATATCTTTTGACCACTCATTTGAGTTATTGAAATTTTAGTACTTTCTTGAAGGAACGTGTTCATTGATTTTGTAAGACACAATTGGATGTCCAAACGGTTTCCGATTTGTCTAATTTTTTGTAAGGATGATCTATGAATGAAGACCTAAAACATAGATGGTTTGGATCATTTGAAAAAAAAAAAAATTGTAGGGTACCCTAAGGGCGTCCCTCAAATAAAATTATTTGAGAGATCTCTCAATAGAAGGGGACTGTATATATATATATATATATATATATATATATATATATATGTATATAAAGAACCAGATTGGCATAGCGGGTTTTGTTCTTGATATTTTGGAACTGTACCAAACTATACAATGAGTAAATCTATGAACAATGATGGTTGTGTAATCTAGAGAAAAAAAGCATCCAGGATAGACATGTTTTAGAGAAACAGAAACAGAGAAAGAAGTATCTGACCCAAAAGCCAATTGAACCAAGCTAGGGAGAAATCTCTCCTTGCCAAAGAGCAAGGAGAGACAAACCCAGTACAAAACTAGGAGCAAAACTCTCTCTCTGTCTCTCCCGTGTTTTCCCCCTAAAGCCCCAAGAACACAAAGCCCCCAATTTCATAGAAACCAAATGAAAAACCTAATTTCATAACATATATAAACCCAAAAATCATAAATGTAATGGGAAGATGAACTCACTGATAAGTAGCTGATTGTTGTTGGCAATTAAAGTCCTTGATTGAGATGGAGTTTTGAGATGCAGGGGGAGGAAGAAGAAGAACAGTGAGAAGAGCAGTCTGAGAGTGAGGTCAAAGAGTGTGAAGGTTGCGAGATCTATTTTGTGAGAGGGTCAAACGTTGTCATTTTGTGAAATACTTAGGGGTATTATAGGGATAATGAAACTTTCATTAACAAGAAAACCGGCTCTTTTTTTAAGCAGCTTTTGAAAGCTCCATATACCTGACTTTGAGTTTTTGCTTTTTATGATGGGTGTTTTTAAAATAAGCGTGTTTTTTTGGGTTTACCAAACACCCAACTCATGCCAAATTGTATTAAAGTTCCTTTTAAAAAAAATTAAGCGCTGCCAAACGCCATCTAAGGCGGGCAAAAATGAATGAGTTCGACCAAGTATTTGGGGTTACATTTAAGGTGACTGGAATTAAGTATTGCCGAGGTACTGGAGACTATGGTTGGCCAAAATGGTGAAACACCAAGACACAGAAAAGGCAAAGGTTGTCCAATAGGTGATCATGGGGGAAATCAACCGCAACCACTGCCACTGGCTAGGAGAACTAGTCGACCGGTATATTGGTGCCCATATTCAGAATATGTCGATCTTCAATCCGCCATTGGCCCATACCAGCCTTTATTGAGGAACTGGTTCCCTGACCCGCCCCGTTACAGAAAAAATAAAAATGAAAAACTACTTCGTTGAATGAGAAAAGCGATTTTGTATATCCGTGCGACTATACTATTGGAAAATTTCTATTTAACTAGTATAGCCGGGCGGCTATAATTTTGAAATTTATATTTAAAGAGTATAGCCATGCGGTTGTACTGTCATGTGGTTGTACTATTAAAAAATTTATATTTATAGAGTACAGCCACTCGGCTAGACTATTGAAAATTTCTATTTGTTGAGTATAGCCGCTCTTCTATATTGGTGAAATATTCTATTCTTTAAAGATATTTCCACATTGCACTAAGAATAAAAATATATATTTATTTTAGGGTTAGTTTAATAATGATCTATAGACATCTTGAAGACATAAATTAATTTTCTGGGCGGTGATATGTATGTTAATTAATTCTTTAAAGACAAATATCATAATGTGATAGGTAAATATCATAATGTGATAGGTAAATATCATGATAATTTGGACTTATATGAGAGGATATATATATATATAGAGAGAGAGAGAGAGAGAGAGAGAGAGAGAGAGAGAGATGAATGCTATAACCTTTAAGAACTAGAAAGATTTGTTAAAATATATATGAGGCTTGTACCTTGGTTAGACGATCTTAAGGGCTTATTGGGAATTGATTATTTCCTTTTCAGCGTTTAATATCCCCGTTAGGATCCTAACGTGTAAACTCGATTGTACTATCAAAGAGAATAAGGAACAGTTGACCCAAAAATAGGACAGATATTGTAGCATATATGTAGGGCTTGTAGCTTTTATATCCCGTACTTGTAGATTCATGTAATTCAGTTCACTAATTGTATATTATGGACGTAGCCTGTCTTGAGTGTGTGTCATGATGTGAATGTGTCGTTTTTACGATCTTAATCCGTTGAGTCAAATTTAGACATCAACAATCCATGTATACGTGTATTCTTTTCCTTACTTGAATGCTAGGATGTGAAAATCTTTAAATTTATTTTGAATTTTAACTAGATTGGTGCATTTTTGGATGTTCATGGCAGGATCATGCAAAAGGTAATCTGGATGCTGGATATATAAATGGTGCATTTTAATTGGCAAAAAGACTTATCTCTTCATCATAATATTGTACTTCCCCCTCTTTAAAAATATAAAGTAATTATATATATATGTATATATATTTATATATGTGTGTGTGTGTATATATGTATATATTAATTATGAGCCTAGCTAGTCCTAAATAATCTTTATATACTGCGCACAGCAAGCTAGCTCAACGGTTTGTATTTGAAGTTGTAGCCAATCAACAACACCACCTTGTAAGCTCTAGTTACGTATCCTAGAATTTTTCAAATTAATTTTTGTCTAGCTCTCCTGTTACAGCGAACTTCCATAAACCAGGTACGTGCGAGAGAGTTTTTCTCTTCTACTGGCACCTAAATTTTCCGGTCCTCTTCTGCTGCCATTTACTTGCCTGAGAAATTAATTTCTCCAAAAATGTCCGATCAGAAATGGCTTTAAGAATAAGTTTAATTAAGTTGTAAATTGATGTTATATATATGGTTAATTACGTGTTTCCAATCCATGCCACCTACGAACAAGTGTAATGATGTCGTTTCACAGTTTTACCTTGTAGGATCAGGACATGATCATGTGATTACTCTAAGGGAACATATTTGCTCACCACTTTAACCAAATGTGTACTCTCACTACCCATTTTAACACTTGACACGTGTTCATTGACATAATCATAGTTATATATTTATAGAACTATAGTTATACCCATAGACACGTGTCAAGTATTAAGAATGATGGTGAGCAAAAATATGCACCCTTAATCTAACTTGATTTAACCTTGCAATGGTAATGAAAACATGTCAACCTCATAGCTATAGCTGCTAATTAATTGCGTGAGATTTTAAGAGCAAATCCACGTCATGGGTTAATTGTTTCTATGTTTTGAGGCATGGATTTCAAAGTGGAAGGATAGCAGCTCACAGCTAGCGTCTTTCTATATTATTCAATTATACATATTTTATACACCACACTATATTATGACATATATGTATTTTAATCAATCATGCTGTTGGATAAGAAGCTTCCATAGCAATGCCACAGAGTCCTTCCTTGGCAGGAATGCCCCTTTGCATCGTCACATATCCACCCTCCCCCAACCCTGTGCCCCAAGAATTCTTCACCAGCCAGTATTTAGTCCCATCACTACTAGTCCTAGTCCCGTACCCAACTGCGGTAACACCATGATCTAAGTTTATACCACAGTGAACACACCACTTGAATAAAACTGGAATGTACAGCCACTTGCGTCAATGGCAACCGAAAGGTTGAAATATAAGTGTTTTAGCTGATATGATGTTGTATTTAGTTTAAATTTACAGATTTAAATGTGAGTCCTTGGATTACAGTCCAAGTGGATAGCTAAGATGTAATCTTAGAATAGAAGAATGGATGGCCAGATTTGGATTATGTAATTTGGGAATTTTCTGTTCCAGCTGTTATTAGTGCAGAGTGTGTGCGTGAGAAGAAGAATAGAATTCATCTTTTTGCTCCTTCCTCAAGCTCTCTCTCATTCTGAAAATCTCTCTGAAACCTTTACTCATTCAGTAGCATTTGTAGAATGCAAGTTATAATTCAGATCATAGTTTGAATTCTAACATGGCCTCAGAGCCAGGTTCGATTGTTTAACTTTGGGCGATTAAATCTGTGAAGAAAACGAGCTGAAATTTGGAAAAGTGGTTTCGCGATTTGTGTCTAACATGGCAGGGTATAGAGGTGGTGAGCTGAGAGTGCCGATCTTTGGCGGTGATAACTATGAAAACTGGAGCATAAGAATGAAAACCATTTTCAAATCTCATGGGCTTTGAGAATTGGTTGAGAAGGGACCCCTGTGCCCCAAGAATTCTTCACCAGCCAGTATTTAGTCCCATCACTACCAGTCCCGTATCAAACTGCGGTAACACCATGATCTAAGTTTATACCACAGTGAACACACCACTTGAATAAAACTGGAATGTACAGCCACTTGCGTCAATGGCAACCGAAATTGGTTGGTTAGAGACGGCTTGCAACATAGCATTTTGGTTGTTTTTAGGCACATCCTCGACCCGTTTATGGACACTGTTTGGGATGCAGCCTTCTGAGTGTTGCAACTAGTTCCATCTACACCCTGGTAGGAGTGATTAGCTTCAGTTGTCAGCCTTTGTTGCGTTGGATGAATTGAAAAGCGTCATCCATTAGATCACCTTCACAGCCATGATCTTGACCTGTAGTGTCATAATCCACAAGCTCTTGCTCTGATAGTGAGATTAAGTTTCTGGTTTTGAGCTTGTTAACCCCTTCTGTCACTGCCACTGCTAAGAAAGCCCAACAACACCCTATAAAATCGAAATAACATGGCTCATCACTCAATAACATGTTATGTTGTGAAACAACGAATGCATCATCATTTAACAACTTGTTTAATACTTACCACATTTGCCTTGGTCCTTGATAGGCATCACCCTTTTCTCTCCAATCCACTGAAGGTGGCACATCAGTGACATTTCAATATCTAAAACATATAGCTTTCGTGGAATTGGACATGATCGATTTGGAGGATCGTTTCGTATAACCATTACGAATTTCCCGAAACTCCTCATTGGTTAGGTCTGCAAATTCATTTAAGCTTAGAGTGAAGTAGTTCTGGCTCATGTGTTTGTGAAAAGCCTTAATGAACTCCAAGTTGGCCTTCAATATCACGAATCGCCTCTCTTTCTCCTCAGCATCCTTATAAAAAAAAACTGGCCCAAATTGAGCCATCCAGTCTTCATGTGTCGCCAAATGGTTTTCACATCATAAATTTGGCGAGACGATGCTTGAGAGGAGCAAATGGCCAAAATGAAAAGAAAAGCTAAGCAGAGGTACTGGTCTTGATTTGTGAGAGCCATGGTAGAAAGTAAATAAGCACAATTGGTACGTATTCTATGAAAATATATTTAATCTTTCATGGGCACAAGACATTCAATGAGCATCTGGGATTTTATAGACATCAACTTGTTGTGGGCTGTCCTTTTCCTCATAGTATACTCGATGGGGACCTGTCTAGGTGCCCTCGAAGAATTTCTGACTTAGGCACACAATAATTCAATGTTTTGGGGCCGTTAATCATTATTTATTTCCTAATTTTACATTATCCTTTACTAACGGTATAAGAAGATTAGTTGAACTAACTCATTTTTTTGATAGACGAGTAATTGATGGAATTACGAATGGAGTCGGTATTGCGAGTTTATTTTTTATTATTTTAAGGAAATGAACAAGTGATCCATTACAAGTCATGGATCCTCTTCGATCTTAATCATTTCATAAACTACTTAACGTATTAACCAGGCACTGAATGATTCAATTTTTAGTGCATTAATGATGATATGGGTTGTGATGTGTGTCAAATCCAATTTGCACACATCATTATTTATTTGCTACTTTCACGCTATCTAGCACATTATTTTAAAGAAAAGACCAAATTTTCACACCAAAATAAAAAATAAAAATCAAACTAGTATGGAACATGGAATCTAAGCTTAGTATAATTAAGGGCTAAATTGATAGGTGACATGTTAAAAGTTTAGTATTTTGATTAGGAGATTATTAGGTTATAAGATAGATTTTAAATCGTATTTTACTTCTCTTTAAATAGGTCCTAAATTGAATCTTAATTAAGAATTAATAAAGTAAAAAATAAAAAGAGTTGATTAATCGACATGGCAAAATCTTCACGGATATAATACTTGAGTGCACTTCTAATTACACTTCTTTGTTTATACTAGTTGTGAATTCACGAAACATAATTGTGAATATCAGAAAGAAAAATTCATCTCTCTTTGCAATCAAAAAGAAAAATTCACTGAAATTGGAGATTGATTTAATATCAGACGGTTTTCGTCTTCAATTCCTTAAATTAGTTCTGAAAATGCTTGCGCGCTTTGGCGAACTGCTCGCACTCGGGATGAGCTTTCTCAACGACCAAACCAAGAGGGTAGGCAACGCGGTGGCTTGGTGCGATGACATCGACGCTGTCTCCTTCCAATAGGTTGAGCTTCCGGGTGGCCACCGGTGCAGTTTTTGATTTGTTGTTGGGGTCGACTTCGTGGGAAATCTTGCATTCAGGGTCAGGGCTGTGTAGCAGTGTCACTTGACAATCATCCACAGGCTCCTTAGATTTGTCCAACTTAAACACGTACAGTCCAAGCTGGTTGGTTTCGGCCTCTTGGCTGGATTTTATGTTCCCCCCCTCCCTACACTCCAATCGCACCGTTGCACCTGATCAATGGGCAATGTGCATGCATGCATGCATAAATCTCATATTCAAATCTTATAATCGACATTTAGGTAGTTTGTTACCTACTTATTAACATTACGTACCTGGAATCATCTTACTCATCTCGGTCATAGACTTCAATTGGCAGTTGTCACAGTAGACCAGGCCAGTGAGGTAGATTTTGTCATCGGTGGTGTTGGAGTAAGCGAAACTGAGGAGGGACAAGAAACAAAAGGCAAAGGCAAGGACGGTAGTGCTAGATTTTGTCGACATTGTTGATGTTGAGTTTGCTTGTGTTGGTTCTGTTCTATGTATTGCTGATGATGAATTAGACTGGGCTTTCTTCTTCTTATAAAGGGAAAAGAAGCAAAGAATTAATGCGTATACTTTGGAGAGTTTTGTGAGCCTTTGTTTGTTTACATGTGGAATTGAGACAATTACTCACCCCCTTGACCCGCACTTGCCTGCAGTTGATCAACAACTTAAATGAATAAAAATTGATGATTCGAGAAGGTCACCATAGTAATTATATGTGGCTGCAAGTCAATAGTTAAGGACCTTAAGGGTTTGTTTTGATAGAAAACTATTAATAATAATAGAGTAATGTTATAAACTAAAGAGAAATTGGAGAGGTTATTGAGATATAGAGAAAGTATAGAAACTGATCTCTTCATAGAATGTTTGTTTTCTCAGTCGATTACAATGAAGGGAGGAAGTCCACTTATAGGCAAGGTTTCTTGGCTTCCTGTGAATGTGTAATGATGCCTTCCCACAGTACTTTCATTATGATATTCTTCAATCAATTAGGTAGTGGGCTCTATTATTTTGGGATACATCCTTGACTTTACAACACTCCCCCTTGGAGACCACAAATAGTATGGAATATGTCTCGTTAAAAACCTTGCCAGTAAAAACCCAATGGGACAAAAACTGGTCGAAGGGAAAAAGAGTACATAACCATGTGTAACATAAAAATTATATGAATATTAACACGCGTGCGACATTGCCTCGTTAAAACCTTGCCAGGAAAAACCCAGTGGGATAAAAACCCGAACGAAGGAAAAAGAGTACAGTGTGTGAAGGTCTTTATTGACAGCACGCTCCCCTTGATGCTTGGCAAAATATCTTTTAAGCCATACTGTTGATCATCTTTCTTAATATCATAGTTGACATTGCTTCTGTGAGTCAATCTTGAGTGACACTGCCTCGTTAAAACCTTACCAGGAAAAACCCAGTGGGATAAAAACCTGGATGAAGGAAAAAGAGTACAGTGTATGAATGTCTTTATTAAAACCACGCTCCCCTTGATGAATATCTCCCCCTGAAAACTTCATGACTAGCTTTTTCCAGTAAGCGACCATAGAAATTTTCATAGTATCATCCCAAAGTGGTGGTGATGGAGCTGAGCTCTATCTGGTCCAGTATACTTCTGGAAAAACATTTAAGTGCCCAACGGATAATCCTCAAAAAGTGCTTCAATACTTTCTTAGTATAAGCAAGAAAAATCTCATTGGCACAACGCTCGATCGTTAGGTCGAGACAAATATTTCTTAAACTCTTCAGAAGCTTTAATGTGTTGCAAACATATTATAATCAATGTACTCACTGATGTGATTTATGCACATTAGTACAGATTTTGTGCTTCAGGCACATGTCCTTCAGGGACTTGTTTCATGCAATTTTAATCCTTTCAAGGATTTTGTTTAAAGGGATTAAACTTTATGACACATTAAATAGCTGTAACCCAACTATTTATACATCTTTAGGGAATCACTTCAGGTGATATGCTCTGTGCATTTAATAACCCTTAAAGATAACATGTTGGTCTCCGTAAATGTGCAATAAGGGGGCACAATTGAATTTGTAAATATGGAGAAAACCTAACATTCCTTGTTTCTGCCAGAAAACATTGTGTCATACAAAGTAGGTATATTCCCTTTTATTCCGAACACCCAAGTATAACTTTCAATATTAACAAATTTTGGGGTTCGTATTGTGGGTTTGTTCTTTCACGTTCATTCTTATCTATAATGGAATTACCTCATTCCATTTTGGCCAATGATATTGTCGACATTTGATAATTGAACATGGTTCCAATTAACACAGCCCATTGATGATTTGAGTAGCTACTCCAAAATCAAAATTTGTCATTCATCAATTCATGATCCCACCATTCTCATGTGCATGCGCATGCATCAATTATAAGCATTTCTTTGCTTTTGGGTACCCAAGCCACTTCATGGGGCTTTTATGATGTGAGAATGTGGATTATAACCTCCAATGGAGCGTTATTTTACAGTATGGCGTGAATAATCTCCATTTAGGGAGTTGGAACATTTAGAACCCATATATCTGTCATGCTGCAGGCATGCCACAGATTAATAAATACATGTCAATTAATTTCTGGGACCTTAACCCATATTATGGGACTTTAACCCATATAATTTGCTACACATTAGGCGTGCACAATATCAATATTGACATGTTAAAGGATTGTCCTTTTGGGACTTCAATCCATATCATTTGCTATGCAATAGACGTGCATCATATTGATCACTGCTATACCCATATTCTGTTCTTATGGGACTTTAATCTGTGCAGTGTATTATCAATGTATCCAACTTGCAATTTGTAAAATTTGCATTAATAATTCATGGATACATACAAGCCATTCTTTTGGAACAGATTTATCTCCCCATTTGGTTACCTTTCAAGATAAAATATCAAATAAGTATATAAGCATAAAATAACACAAGTATTGCTTACATCCTTAGGTGGGAGAAACTTTTCTCAAGTATCATTCATGCTTGTATCGGCCCAGTAAATATAATGTAGCGCTTGATGATCTAGTTATATCCTGCAAGAGCAAAATCACAATTCCTTTGCCTCTGTCAAAACAAATAACCCTCAGAGTTAGGATCACTTCATGCATTCTTTCTTCAGATGTTCATTCTAAAGAAATAAAATCTCTTATGAACAGAGAGTTACAAAAAGAGAAAAAATGCAAAAAATTGTGATATTGATTGCAAGATAAGGTAAGCAATCGGGGAAGGAAGCTGGTGGGAGCAGACAATAAGCTCAGCAATCAAGGAAGGAAGCTGGTGGGAGCAGACAACAAGCTCTCATTTCTCCTAGTCTAGAAGGACCTCAGGAGATTAGAGCATAAGGTCGCCTTCACAGTTCCCTAATGCAGCGGAAACGCGATCAGGGATAGTCTCGCTTCCTGAATGGATGATCAGAGATAGTCTTGCTTCTCGGGCATATTGAGTGCTTACTAATAAGAAAAACAAGTAGATATCGCATCACTAGGTATGGGAAAAACTGGATGTCTTCTGCAAAGAAAATTTCGTTAGTAACACATTTATACACAAATACAATGAATAGGTAGAACCGGTGAATTTCAAATTAACCATAGGAAAATTGCGAGATTCTAGGGATACTTTTGAAAAAGTAGCTCCGTGAAATCCGTAAAGCAAGATCGGCTTTGACGAAAATAATACTTGAAAACGCCGAAAGTGCCGACAGACATTATTAGAGGCCGCGTGAAGTTTTGGAATCTGGGAAAGAAAAAGAGAATATGGGGATCTGAGAAGATATTGGGATCCTGGAAACGTTGCCACATTTCCGTCTATAGATATTGCCTCTACAAAACTTGATTGGAGCAACTGCGTTTCAACTCAACTTCCTTCATTTTCTGAAACTTTAGTTTTTGTAAGACTTTCTTCAAAACCTTCTTAAAATGGCTTCCTCTTCTTCCTGCCCAAATTATTTCAATTTAAATGATGCTCCCACAACAACCAGTGCCGCCAAAGTTTGGCGTCCATCCTTTGTATCCCAAAATCGTCATCTCACAGTTAATGATTCTGTGATGATGAATGATGCTACTGCTGTCATAGTAGCTAGGAATTTCATTACTCCAAAGGATGAAATGTTGTTGACAGGGAGGTCTGAGGAAGAGGCTATTGATGACTCAATGGCTTTTAGCATTCAGAGTGCTGCTTCTGTTTCTAACATGGCTGATCGTTTGCATGCTAGAGCAAACGAGGTTCAGAAGTTAACAACTGAAAATTCGTCTCTTCAAAGAATGCTTCATGAGTCTCAACATGAGGTTGAGAAACTTAAAGGAGAGAATAATGCCTTGTTGAAACTGGTGAGTTCGTACTCCGTTGATACACTAAGAAGGCTAGACATGCTGCAGGTCTCAAATGAAAGAATTTTGGGAGACCATGAGAGGCTTATGGCTAAGCTTAAGAGGCGCCGTCCTCTTCCTTCAGAGGCTTCCAGAACATAATGTAATTTTATAGATTTTGCAGGGCCTGCACCTTCATTGCAGGTGGAAAAAATCTATCTGTTGTATGCTCATTTCCTGTTATAATAATTGCGCACATTCTTAAACTTGCACCTGTGGTTTTTACGTCTTTTCAAAATGACGGTTTGGAACCTTGTGCCTTATAGGTTCAAATAACCACATCGACTCTCCCAAATTTCATATTTCAATGCATGTGAGCCCGTAACTTCTGGCCCGGGCTAAACACAAACTCAGAATTTATTCGCCCTTTTCAAATGGACATGAAATATGGATTGAGTAAAAGCCACGATAATATCGCAATATAGTAGTGAAGAGCATTAACTACTATATACCCACAACCTCAAGTTCGGGATCTCTCATATATTTGGATCCATGGGCTTCCGGCCCAGATATAACAAAATATGTGGGGAGCCTCAATTCATCATTTGAGGTTTATATTGATATTATCCATTTCGCGGTGTATTCTTAACAACCGGAATTCACAAAATATATTTCTTCCTTGAGGTGTCGATTATAACAAAATCGAACTTTATTAAATTCATCATTCTCTTATGCCAAAGAAATATGTGGTGTACCACAATTTGCAATAATACCTCAAGGGTTGTCCATTTAACTGTTGGAACTTTAGGTTCTCAACATTGTTAGATTTTGAACTTCAGGCCAAAATCACATATTCTCATGGTATGGATATTCAATCCCCTTAGATTTTGAACTTCGGGCCAAAATCACATATTCTCATGGTATGGACATTTTTACAATTTTTTGTACATATTTCGGGACTTCAAGTCCTTACATAATTGTCCATATTTTGAGAAACTTAGGCATCTCATTTAATTGCTCATCCATGAGTTTAAGGAACTGCAGGTTCCCTTTTGTATATAGTGACGGTTTACCCAAAATGGTCAATATTTATGCATACGTCACTATTCATATGTATAGTACTATTCATCAAGTCATGAATACATATCTATTCATGTGTATAGTACATTTGACAGTACAGTTATTATTCATGTGTACGGCACTTTTAACCAATACGGTACTGTTACATCATCAAGGAACTCTAGGTCCTTATTTACATGTCAAGGATCAAGGATCAAGGATCTTCAAGTCCGATCTCTTGTTTACAAGTATAGTACTGGAGAGACTGCCAGCTCTCATATCAATATCATCATCAAGGATCTTCAAGTCCTGATGTAATTGTATGATGAGGATCAAGGAACTTCTGGTCCTGATCTACATACTGTAAAAACTCATCATACAGCACAATTAATCCACAAAATAAATTACTGGTAAATAAATTACTGGTATGGACGATAAACCCGCACCATACTTTAAATAAAATTAAAAGTGCGGTAAAGTAAATTCATAAATTAAATTGCTTGCTGTATGGACGTTAATCCCGCACCATACTTTAAATAAATGTAAATGTGCGGTAAAATAAATTCATAAATTAAATTGCTTGATGTATGGACGTTAATCCCGCACCATACTTTAAATAAAATTAAATGTGCGGTAAAGTAAATTCATAAAGTATGAGGGTTAATTCCACATCATACTTTTAATAAAAATAAATGTGCGGTAAAGTAAATTCATAAAGTATGAGGGTTAATTCCACATCATACTTTAAGTAAAAGTAAATTTGCGATAAAGTAAACGTGCTTGTATGGACACTAATTCTGCTCCATACATTTAAATAAAAGTAAAGGCGTGGATGATAAACCCGCACCACCCTTTTAAATAAATACTGTTGTATGAATAATAAACCTACATTATACAGTAAATAAATTGTATGGGTAATGAACTTGCACCATACAGTAAATAAAATAGCTGTGGGGATAAAAACCACCACTAAAAATATAGAAGGTGAAACCGTCCATTAAAGCTAATAATAGAATTATTGTATATATAAATTAACGGCAATTGTTGGTGGGTTATTATCAACACCACGATCAGATAATATTATATTATATTGTTATCGTTTGTGGAAGATAGCACGCTTGTCTCCCCAAATCGAATGTTTTTCTCCTGTAATCTGCACACACATGCACCAATATTGATATTAAATAGTATAAAATAATAATAATTGAAAATATAGGGAGCTTATTTGCTAGCTTCCTTATTTGTCATACGGGGGGCTTTTCAAATGGGGAAATGATGGCACATGCCACTTTGTCAAAAGGCTAGAGATAAAAAGATGAAGTAGGTGCCAACACTTGAGTGACCTACACCTAAAGCAATTTGGAATCTAACTTGGTGGGCATGTGCAGCTATCTTTGTGAAAAAAAAAAAACTTTGGGCATCTACATCCACAAACATTATCTTCTTTCCCTGCCACCCCCTTATAAAATTCAAACCATCAAACCTGGGCAAGTCATAAGAGGCGGCCTCCAGAGCATACTTGAGGAACTACTTATCTGATGGGCCATAATAGATGCAGTCAAACTCAGGATCTATGAAGGGATAGATATGTTGAGCATGATGAATAGTAATAATAATAAATAAACAATATAAAGAAAACAGAGTGCTTATCTCCTGGGTTCATCAAAACATATCCCAGGTTGAGAGCTTTTCGTGCTGATAACGTGTTATAAAATGAACTGGGATATGTGCGAATATTGAGCTGCACGTAAAGTAGATGAGACACAGCATTTAACGAGGTTCGGCTATGCCTACGTCCTTGGAGAGCAGCAGCAGTAACTTTTCCACTATATAAAATAATAGGGCTACAACTTTAGAGTTTACAATATGTGTGGCTCACTGAATTTTCTCTCTTGGAGAATTTCTCTCTGCTCTCTTTCCTCTCCACTCACTCACCCTCTTTCTTCCTTCTCTTCCTCTTCTCTGCCTGACTCTCATTCTTCTCTCAATTGGAGGTGTGCATGCAAAGGCACAATAATGTCTTATTTATAGGCTAAGGAAATGATGCCCGTGAATGTGCAATAAACTCATGCACCAAAGTCTACAAACAAATAGTAAGTGGGCTCCACTACTTTATACTTTACAACACTTTCAATATTTATGCTGCAAGTCTTTGTATATTTTTTTTCATCGAAGACTGTTTTAGGAGGCCCCATTACTCGTTTTGTACCGGGCCCTAAAATCTCAGAGCCACCCTACCCGTGAACCAGCCTCTTTCTTCACGAATTGAACGTCTATGTGGAATTACTTTACTTAGCTGCATGGCTCTTGCTAATCTAAACAGCCACTGCTGGAATTGGTTTTGTTTTTTTTCAGAAAAATAAAAATAAAAATGGAAATGCCAATAGAACAGAAGGTTTTTAAAACTTGAAAACTGCGCCAACTGAAGGCTCACAGCTATATGCTATCATTTGTTACATATGCAGTTCTCTCATTTCTGCGTTGAAATGAAAAAACCAGAACATCATCTCTCTGCTCATATGCCAAGTTATTAGTACTTTGGCCGAACGACAACACCTTTGATAACAAGTCCGCTCTTCCATCTCCCATCATATTCGTACAATGAAAACTCGATGTCCCCAGGTTTTTGGGGTGATGCAATAAAGTTGCCAACCGGAATCTCTATCCATTGCTCTCTTGCCTTATCCGTCAAATTAACTCCATCGATTATCTGAGCCGTGTGGGACAGTGAGTTTGAGATTCACTGGAACATCCCATCCATAAGCTTTAGCTTGCAGCTTGACCACAAATACAATTTCATGGTGCAGCTTCAGTGCGGCCGCACGGCTATACTATTTCTAAAAGCAATTAAGGGCAAAATTGAGTATAGCCATATACTATTTTTTTTTTAAAAGTACATATCATTTGTATTCAATAATATGTGAGAATTATATGTGTAATGGTTAGGTAATATATATATTTAATTAATCTAAAGGTTAGCCTTGGGGATCTTTGACAAGAAAACTTGCATAAAATTACTGTAATCAATATTTTCATAAAAGCACTGAAATTCCTTTAAAACTTGTAACACCCCGACCCCAAATTTAACCCTTATTTAAATTATTTATTTATTAAGGGCATTTTGGTCATATTCTTGACCGGAGAGAGTTTGGGGTAGTGACTAGTTTTTTTTGGATAGGTCGTACTGAGACGAGTCCGTAGACACGTAGTGGGCCCAATTCGGAGTTGGAACGAAGAAGTTACGAGCAAAACAAGTTCAGTGGCAAAATGGTAAATATTTCGAAGTTGTTTTTTTAAAACCAGATTTCTCTCTCTCTCTCTCTCTCTCTCTCTCTCTCTCTCTCTCTCTCCTGCGAAAAACCCAGAAAATCCCCCCTCCCTTGCGACGACAGCGACTTCTCGTCGTCGCCACCGCCACCACACGCCGCCACTTGGGGCGGAACCAGTCCCGTTGGAACCACCACACTCCCTACTTTCCATTCCACCCCAGCGCCGCCTCGATCCGCCACCGTGGTCACCGGAATCAGCCACGAAAGGTAGCGGTTTGGACAGATTTTTCCCAAACTTTCGGCCCTTCGTTCTCTCTCATTTCTCCACCAAATTGGACGAGTAAGGTATGGTTTTCTACCTATTTTCCATGCTCTAGCTGATGGTTGGGTAGGATTTCGTTAATTTTGAGCGTAGATTAACTGAATTCCAACTTAGGTTTTGGCCGATTTTGGGTCTCCGATTCCGGCCACTTCCGGTCAGTTTTTGGGGTAGGCCCAAGAACAAAAGTGACTCCAAATAGGGTGTTATACCTAGGGTAGAAGTCTTGGCCCGAGATGTTGAGATTTTCCGGCGAAGCTTTATCGCTTTGGACACCCACACGCTGCCCGCGCGTGTGGCAGCGCGTGGGCACTGTAGCAGAGGGGCATTATTGTCCCAATGCGATCTCCTGGTTGTCACGAGTGCGTAGGATTTTGCGGATCTCAATTCGGACGTCGTTTGACTATCGAACGGATATCGCCTATCGGGCGTTATCCGGGTTCGATAGGTTGGGACCGTCGGATGGTCCCAAATTTAATATATGTTAATCTGGGTAATTCTAGGATCGTGTAGGAATTCACGGATCGTGAATCGGAGCCCCGGATGTTCCGATTTAATAATTTAAAGTTTATATTTTATATTAACCGTTAGATCGTGCGATCGTGAGCGATCCGACCGTCCGATCAAAACCAAACTTGTAGGACAAGTGTCCTATACCTTATAGAACCCATAGGAACTTTCAGATCAGAGTTTGGAGGTCGTGGTCCCCGTGGGCCCGTTTGACCAGGGTTAGGGTAGTTTGACCCTTGGTTGACCGTGAGTCTTCCGGAGTAATCTCACCTTCCTAAGGGGATTATCTGGTGCTAGACTATTGTTGGGGTTTACGCAATATTAGAATATTTGTATATTTATAGAATTAGAATTATATGTTTGTACAAGGGTACAATAGAGTCTAGAATGCCAGTTGGAGTGCTATATGCACTACTTTAAGTACCTTCCCGGATTTTGGATGTACTACGAGTACCACCAAGTGAAAGTTAGGTCCCGCGTGGCGTAGGTTATCCGGCGTTGGGACAGGCCCCATACGTGGCGCTG
>NC_047654.1:5881426-5910015 GCF_902201215.1 Prunus dulcis
AAAAAAAAAAAAAAAAAATGTAAAAGAAGAGAACCTTATCTTTTTTGTTTCAGTCGTGCATGTAGGTGGGGTTATTATTTGGACTAACTTGAGGTTTAAAGAAATAATAGTACTTAGTTTATTCACATTCAGAATTTTATTTGGCAATCAATTTTATCCTGTTCAACAATTCCTACATTCTTCTAGTATTTTTTGGCTTTCTTGACCATCTCTTTGATATTGCTAACGATGGACGAGAGACCTTTTTGAAGTTCTTTCTTGGCCTAGTTAGCTCCTCATGGGAAGTGTTTCCATAAGTTAAGTAAGCTTTCGGCCTTGGTTACCGTGACTAGCTTTCAAGTACATAGAACGACATCAGGATCATTATAGCCGGCAGGAACGGTCATAACCCCGAAGAGGCTTCAGCTTCAGTTTCACACTGACTTACTGAAATCATATCATTTGGTGTTTGCCTTGAATGCAAGCTCCCAAAATCCCTTCCGTGACGAACCTAAAATAAAAGTAAACTAACAAAAAGGAAGCAGAAAATTAAAAGATGAATTATAATGGATTGACATGCATATGTTATGTGCAAAACGTAAAGCCAAATTTCATGCTAGAAATCAGTAGCTTGGGGAAATTTACATGGTGTTAAAAAGAACAGATGTAACAATTAACCAACTCCTATTGTGATGCTCCACAGCATGCTTCCAGGATTCATACTTCACTTTACAAAAAGAAAAAAACGTAAGCTGTTATTGGCACTCCACAAAAGTCATCATGCTCGTCCACGTGTAATTTTCAAAGTGCCAATAACAGATCATTTTAGCTTTTAGGCAAAACAGGGCAGCCGGCTCATTGAAAAATGTCCGCGTTCAACCTCCATGTCAAAACTTGAAGGCTCATTTGTTGATGAATGGTTCTGATGGGTTTAGCTGCCTTTTCTGTCCTGGAAGTAGTTTTAGGTCCTTCTAGCTAACATTTAAGATGAAGTTTCTTTCGTTTCCTTTCACTCATACCACCATCTGGTATATGCTTGCGGACCATTCTCCCCTTCCTAAATTGAGAATTTGACGGAGCCATCAAAGCCAGCACAATTACCCTATTCGACGGAAGTTGTGAACTTTGTTGTGGACTTTTCTCAATGCACTTTTCTATTGTATCTTTCCAAACCACCTTCGGCTTATAACTTGGTTTACATTTATCTTGTCTCTCCATTTCTTGTACAGCATGCCCCTTGCATTTAGGTTGAACCTTGTCTCTAATAACTTCAGAAACATTCCCTCCCAATTCTTTCTTATGAAACTCTTCTTGAAAATCCTCTCTTATTTGTTTTACACTAGTCTTCGCTGTGTTCGATTGTGATGGTTCATCACCCATACACGACTTCACTTGACCAAACTTACAAGCATTTCTTCCACAGAGAGGAGGGAAGTCCCTAACGGCTGATACTAGTCTTCGAGAAGGACATTTC
Source organism: Prunus dulcis (assembly GCF_902201215.1). Lineage (NCBI taxonomy): Eukaryota > Viridiplantae > Streptophyta > Magnoliopsida > Rosales > Rosaceae > Prunus > Prunus dulcis. The sequence continues at coordinate 5,882,880 of NC_047654.1, forward strand.
TTCGCTGCAGTCTTCTCGAGACAATTTCCAATAGAAACAGAAATGGATCCATCAGGTGGCGAACAAAAATTTCTATCTGAAAGAACAGCAACCATCTCTTCCTTTGGAACAGCCACGCCAAGCTCAGATACTTCATTCTGTAAGGCCGTTAAAGATTCAACCGTCTCCACAGTCATCGAGACAGTCTCATCCACCTGACCAGTTGACACCATCAGCTTATCAATCTCCTGTCCATCACCATTCTTACCCCTTCTCAGAAAATACTCAGCAGTACCAACAGAAGCTACCTCGTCAACAGGTCTCAAATTGTTTGACAACTGATGCATACTCTTTAGCAAATCAGATGCTTCATGCTCCAAATCTGTCACAGGTACAATCATCTCCACAGTACCAGAAGCCTTACCATTCATCAAGTCAGTCTCATGCACATGATCAGTTAAGTTTTCAACCCTTTTTCCATCAACATTAGTATCCCTGCTGATCAAACTCTCCGCAGTACCAACAGAAGCTGCCTCTTCAACAGGTCTCAAATTGTTTAACTGAAGTAGATTCTTCAGAGAATCAGATCTTTCATGCTCCAAGGCGCTTACTGATTCAACTGTCTCCACAGAATCCACATCATTACCATTCATCAAGTTAGTCTCGTCTCCCTGACCATTTGAGATCATCAGCTTTTCAACCCCCCGATGTCCACCAACATTTTTACCCCTACTAACCAAACTTTCTGTTGGTACACTGTCGGAAGTACTCACAGAAGTGGCATCCTTAGCATGTCTCAAAGAGTTCAAACGAGCAAATCGTCCACACCCGGGGGGGAAATCACGAACAGCAGATACTATCTGCCTCTTGAACTTAGGTGACTTGGTATGGAAAAAGAACTCACCATTTTCCATGGTAAATTGTCCCAGTCTTTCCTCAGAATGACTTACATCAAGCGGAGCAATTATTCTCGATGATTCCAAATGCTTCGTCGTCCCTACGACCCCCATTCTTAACCCAATGGAATGAAACGAAATGCTCAAAAACCTAAAAGCACAGTAATTATTAAAATACACTTATTTGCAATGGTCTAACAACAAAAACAATTAAAAGCTACAAACCTCACAACCCACAAGACTACAAGACAATGTTTAAAACATAAGGAATCCGAACCCCAATTACATCCAGAGCACTCATGAAAGGATGTAAGAAAGGGGAGATAGACAACACCTTACCAACTCAAAGAATCCAACTTTGGTCATAAAAACTAACCCCAGAAAACATGGAAAGCAGACTAAAGATACAAACAACCTAATGTTCATAAATATGGCAATGTGGTTTATTTTTTAGTACTTTCCGAAAACAGAAACCAAAATTCAAAGAACTTGATTTACATCCCAACAAACAAATACACGTGCAATTGAAAATATCAAATGAAAAAAATAAACATAATGCAGAATAAGAAAAAAGAGAAAAAAGATTACCAAAAAATCTTCGAGTACGAGCAGTTTCAAAGCGTCCAATTGAAATGGAAAATCGTATAAACGCGACAATGAACAAACGAGCGGTGCGTTGATGGTTCTTTTTGAAACCGATGGTATGATTCGTAAATTGATTGTAACTTCGAGGTTGAAATGGCGATTTTGGAATATACACTGGAAGGAGGTTTGGGTCACAGACAGAGAGAGATCATGGAAAGTGCGAATGGTTTTTCATGGAATCAAAGACTCGAAGTCAATGCATGAACATTCAACGACATCAACATGGGTTTTAGAGGGTTTTAATTTAAGCAAAACGCCGAAACGACGCCATTTAAGCTCAGTAGTGGTTCTTTCTTCTTTTTTTCTTTTTTCTTTTTTGTGTGGCTATTTTTCATGGGAATTCACCTTTTCCTTTTATTTATTGCAAGCATTTTTTTTCATTTATTGCAACTCTGCAAGGGTGGGTCTGTTTAATATGACAAGTTCATAATTTGTTAAAGTTATGAACTTGTTAAGTTATTTGATGAAATAAGCCTATAGTTGTTATTTTCTATATGATGGTTGGGAGACAAGTCATTACTTCAATGACTTCTACATTGAATGTAAAGGTGACAATTTTCGATGTTACCCCAAATCCCAGTGTTGACCTGCCTCAAATGGGGACTGCCCATCTCCATTCTCATGCCCATCCCCGACATGATATAGGGCAGGGATGGGGACAAATAATTTTTATGGGGATGGAGACTGGGAGGGCAAACATGAACCCAGCCCTACCCCGTTGTCATCCTCATAATTGAACTGGGTTGGACGGTGCACATGTAAATCCTTGAATGCATATGCAGGACAGGAGTTGTATCTGTGGCTTTGGCTTTTAGCCTTGCTAGACTAGCATGAATGCAGTTGGTAGTTGCTTTCAGTGGGAGGTCAATTTTAGCCACTTCTTGTGCCTACATAAGGGAGGTGGAAGAAAGGCGTTTGTTTATTAACTCAAAGTGTTTCCAGTGGAGAAGCAGAGGGAGTTCAGACAGAGAGCAAATGGTGCAGAGTCACGGATTCAACAAGGAAAACAGATCCACATTAAATTTCGAAAGTGACTTGTCACTGTAAACGCACAAGTACTAACAACGAGGGCCAAATTACAAAGGTTGAATATGAAGCTTCATTCTCCACTAGCACATAGAAATTAGAGTAACTCAAATGAAGGAAGAAGAAAATAACCTACATTCAAACTGCCAAACATCAACAATTCAATTACTTATTCTTGGGACTGCTAGCTGGGGTCTCATCCTGCCAGGTTGCTTGCCATTGCTTGTCATAAAATGTTGTCTCGTCCAGTAGCTTCTTTAGGTTTTCAACATCCTCATTTTTGCGGATCAGAAGCACTCCCGACACAGCCACGAACAATAATGTTTTGCAGAAGAAATTGCCCATTTGGTCAACTAGACCTACTCCAGTCAAGCTATCAACCAGATAAGCCATAAAAAATCCTACCATAGCAGCACGACCTGCATAAAACCCAAAAGTGCAGAACATATATTAGCCTGAGGTGCATTGCCATTTCCCTCATTACACTTCTTTTAAATTCAGTGGATCTGAACATACCATTGAGTAGTTCAGCTTCAGGTAAATGGTATCTCTTTATCCATGCCCACCAAGGTACAATGGAGGTATCAAAGAATACAGGGTTCTCATTACTGGAAGATTCCGGGTTGTCCTGTAGCCATTTTCTCCTCCTAGCCTCTGAAAATGGTTACGCAAACTGGTGCATCAGAAATCAAGTCATTTCTGAATTATCAGAATGATGCAAGTTGCTCATCAAAGAATCAATTATAACTGGATTCTAAATTCACCTCATCTGTTTCTCTTCTTTGCAAAAGAAAACTTTTAAATTCATAAAATTGTCAGCTAAATACAGGGTGGGATGCTCCTTTAATCCTACTCTATTTCAGGCAGCAATAGATGCTATACTAAGAATCAACAAAAGACTTGGATAGATGATCTTACTGTAAAACAATTATAAAAGAACTACAGAAATTCACGCTGCTGTGAAACTATAGTAGGTATGTTTCATATCTGAAAATGCAGTAAGTAAACTAGACTCACAACTTGCTCTTTTTGTCAATGGGACAGTTATTTCATTCTTTATCAGTGTAAGTCTCAAAAAAAAGGGAAATGAAAGTCTAAATCTTTGGGAAATATCTCCCAAATTCTTATGTGAACAATTTCTTTTACTTACTGTTTCCAATTTCCAAATTTAGCCCGAATACATTTCTTAATTGAGGAACAAGGAAAGAGTGCATCTACATATTGCACAATTAGAACACAACCAGCCATGAAGACCAAAACCAACATAAGAAAAGAAAATAAAGCAGCATGAAGTGTGAGGATCAAAGTAGATTAGTCTGAGAAAAATCAAATTTCGGTTCCTGACAACTTACATAGAAATCTCTTCATCTAAGTTTCAAAACTTTTGGGGATAAATCATCAATTTATCTGCTCTCAAATTGACATGCAAGTTCAGAAATCAAATTAAACCACTTGAGTCTTGCACTTTCAGCAGGTATTCCCATTCTACATATAAAATTCTCAATTGGGCCTAATCATGCTTCTCCCTCATCCAATACTTGTTTCAAGGATCCGTATGGAGCAGGGGAAAAAACTAGAAAATAGTAAGTTCAAATTTAACATTGGCGTTATTTTCAATAGAGAAACAATGATTTCTAAGAAATTAAATCTCCTTCCAAATCAAACAGTTGCATCAGAACTAAACAAAAAGAAAAGCATTAAGAATTAAAGACCAAAAGAACAGATACCCAGAACCCATACCAGCATCAATAACAGCATCCCAGTCAGTTTTGCCACTTTTCTCAAACTGTTTCAAATCCCAAGTCCCATTGACCCATCTGCTGTCCTCAAACAAGCCGACCACCTTCACCTCCTCAGCCGGTGCAGCAGCTGACCCATTAGCCCCAGCAGAGCTCTCAGTCTTCACCGGCACAGGCTCGACGGGTTCGGGGACCTTGGGCTCTGCTTCTGACTTCACAGCAGTGGCAGCTGAGGCGAGAGCTCCTGCTCCATTTTCAGCTGAAGCTCTGGTGGTGAAGAGAGGGTTCTTGGGTCTGAGAGAGAGATAAGGCTTGTGGGTCAAGTTGGGTTTGGAGTAAGATGAAGAGGGAGAGAGGGTTGGGATGTGGGTTGTGGGAGAAAACAAGGCCATGGAAATGGACATTGTTTGTTTGATTGATTGCAGGAAAAAAGGGGATGTGAATCAGAGCATGGTGGCTTTGCTTGGGCTATCCTCCTCACTCCTCAGCCTTTGAATTAGCCAAAATCCAAAAAAGAAGTTTTGTATTTTGCAGCTTTGTTATTAAAATAGTGGTGGCAAGTATTTTATTATGTAAAGATGAGGTATTTTATGGTGCGGATGGTAGTAACACGATACCATGCACATGCGCCTTCAACTACTCTTTTGTTTCCACCTAAAATCTTTTTCTAAAAAGAATTAGAAATTTTTACCTCATCGTAGAGTTAATTTCACACTAGGCCCTGTTTGATTATGAAGGAATGATAAACGAAAGATTTATTTATCATGTGTTGTAATGTTGGGAAAGTAAGTAACCACAAAATACCACTTTATTTCTTTTCTCATGTTTGATTTGAGTAGGATTGTATAACAAATTTTTTTTAGTATTCCAATTATACTCCTATTAGAAATAGGGATGTTCTCCACTTCCTTTTTCTCCACTGACACTCTCTTTTGCTTTTTAATCAATTTTGTTCTTTTTCTTTCCTATTCTACTCTCTCCCTACATTAATTTCTTTTTACTTCACTTTTATATTAGTTCTAATTTTTTGGAGAACCTTTCCTATTAAAAGGAGCGATAGCATATTAAACTCACACACACAACACGGATGCTAGGACTCGAACCCAGGACCTTGTCTGAGGGAGTCAATACTTCAAACCACTACACTAGTGGGTCCTTTGTTATATTAGTTCTAATTAAGTGTAAAGAAAAAGAACTAATATAAAAGTGGAGTAAAAAGAAATTAATGTATGGCAATGGTAGAATAGGAAAGAGAAAGAATAAAATTGATTAAAAAGTATTAAAAAGCAAAAGGGAGTGTAAGTAGAGAAAAAGGGAGTGGGAAAATCAAATCCCTAGAAATATAAAGAGTGTTGCTATTTCCACCCACCTGTCATATTTTCACACCCACCTTATCTTCTCACCCACCATATAAAATTTAAAAAACACAATCCTATTTTTACACCCACCAATATTCCTAAAATATCCTTTTAATTATTACCTCATTTCATCTCTCCTTTATTCTCTCTGCTCATGTCTTCTCTCTCTCTGACGGCCCATACATCTCTCTCTCATTTTTTCTTTATCTTATTTTCCATCTCTCACACTCCATCTCTGTCCCTGTCTCTCATGTTTACTGAACTAAAACAGTTTTTTGCTGTAATTTTTATTTTTATTTTTGTAAATATGGATTCTGTGAATGTAATCACATTTATGCTCTTAGCTTTCTACTATTGTAAATACACTTTTTCTCCAGAGTTATCCAAGGACCAGAAATCTATTGAACTTTGCAATAAAAAAAATAAATAAAACGCCCATTCTTAAGACATGGGAATGTCAAAGAGTACAAAGCCAAACATATAAGGGAAAAATAACAGTACTCGCCTTCTTCACCTTCTCATGAGCAAAGAATCGTATTCTTGTGTTTTTTTTTCTCTCTGTCAAACGATAGAGTTACTTGAGAATTGAGAAGTCTGCCCTTTTTTTTTTTCCTCTTTCTTTTTTCTTAAGTCCTTTTAAGTCATTTTACAATAGGGTTAAATTTATCTTTAAAAGTTTAAAGATAAGATGGGTGGGACAATAAGACAGGTGGGTGGAAATAACAGCACTCAATATAAAATAAGAAAGAATACCAACGATCTTTGTTGTTGGGTAAAATTATAATTATAATTGATCATGAAAAAGTGCATACATAAAATAAAAACTAATCTACTAAATTATTTGTATTTCTTCTTTCTATTGGAATATTCAAAATATAATCTAATTTTTTATATAATATTATGTATCATACAATAAACAAATCCAATAAATAAAAATTTGAGGAGGGACTCAGCACCACTCTGATCCCTTAGTGGCTCTGAGTCTCTGTTAATTGACGGTGGTTAAGCAATGTTTCATGTCAAAATATCAAGCCCGACTCATAGGGTGTGAAGATTAGGCAAACACACAAGGCTTAATTTTGGTTCGATCATCCTCTTTGTTTGCCATAAGTAGTGGCGGTTTCAAGATTCAAAAGCCAGTTGGGCAAAAGTTACACACTAAACTCAATGATACGAGTGAATTTCATTAGTAAACATAAAAATATACGCCTAGTCAGGAGGACATAATGAACCATACCCTCAAATGCATCTCTATCCATAAATAAAAGTTCAACAAATACAAAAGTTAAAACTAAAACCAAAAGTAAATGCAATGCAATACAAAACAACACTACTTAAATCTAAAATTTAACCTTGTGAGGCTTGGAACTTTTAAAAGATAGCCTATGAATAATATATGTAGAAAGAATTTTTATCAAACATACCAATAAAAAATTAAACAAATTTTCATAATAGCATCTCAACAATACCAAACCAAAATTTATAATTTATCCATAATTAAACCCTAGAATACTCAATTTTAACAAAATTTCAAATCAAAGTCATACAATAATTCATCCCTAATCAAAGTCATACAATAATTACTAAAATACACAATTTTAAATTATAATTATAATTAAAGATAGCAAAGGAGAGAATGAGAATAATACTTCTTTTTGACAAAAGGAGAGGAGAATATGTTGTTGCCAAGTTGCCCACCCAAGATAACAGAAGATGTAGCCAATAGAGGGAGAATTTGACCCCAAAAAAAAAAATTAATGAAAAAGGGAGAAATTGCTGATGTTGGGTAGCAAAGAGAGAGAGAAAGAGAAACAAGAAGTCTAATAGCCAAAAGATAAGGAGAGAGAAGATATAGGACCACTTGGATGGGCAACATATGTGTAGGGTTTGCTTTTAATTTTTTTAAAATTCTGGGATAGGCTTATAACACATGTAGGTAATTTTTTTAAAAACAAATTTGGGTTGAGCCTGCCCTGTGCATAGCACCGCCCATGGTCGCAAGCAATTAATAGGTTGATAAAGTGCCAATATGATAATAATGCAACTGAAACTATTCAATATATGTCCTGGATGTTGTAAAAGTCTTTGAGTGGAGCCCACTAACTATTTATTTGAAGACTTTGGATAAAGGTTGCCTACAACTTGCCCTTACTGCACATTCACGGGAACCTTGGCTGCTTCCATCCAATTTGCCTATAAACAGGCTTCCAATTGCTTTGCAAGACACACCATCAGAGAAGAGAATAAGAGCACGCCAGTGAGGAAAGAGAAGAGAGTGAGAAATCTGAGAGATAGAGGGTGAGAAAATATAATTCCACCTCAATATTCAGTGGTACTTTCATACTATGACTATTTTATAACACGTTATTAGGATGATAGTTTCTCTTCTTCACCTCTAAATTTTCCCAGCGAAACATTAAGTGGTTATTTCATTGTCTCGTCTCTGTCATATGCCTACTCTCACTTTACTACTACAACGACATGCAAACTTTCTTTTTTGTACTCTCACAATTTTTATGTTGTTTCATTCATGTTTGTTTAATTTATTTTTTCGTACTGTAATTTGGAATGGCGGAATTTTATCCCCCATCCTATTATTTTGTTGTGGTATAGTTTCATTGCCCATGACGTTGTAACATATATTATCGTAATAAAAATGGTGGTGTGATTTTAAAACCCATCTTATTATATCTTGAATAGTGGCACAGTTATATTACCCACAATATGATAACTTATTCTATACTAGATATATAAATGCCACAATGATATACACAACTTGGACGATGCAATTAAGCATCTGTAAATACAAGTGTGTGACGTAGTAAACCCTATATATAATATTAACATGCCATTTAATTTTGTTATTTTACTGCACTTTGTTTTATGAAAGAAATCATCAGTTAATATACATGAACTATGAGGGCCTAAAGTTCTTGTTAAGAAATGGCTTAATGTCCCAGATCCTGAACCTAAAGTTTCGAGGTAAATTTATAAAATATTTTTGGCCTGAAGTTCAAAAATAAAATCTTGTTGAGAACCTGAAGTTCTAACAAAGTGCAAACATATCATTGCAAATTCTGATATATCTCATTTTCTTTTGAAGATGGCAAACTTAGCACACTTGAGATTCCAAGATTTGAAGTCAGTGTCTAAGTACAAATCGACGATGCATAGAATTACCTCTATGATGAAGTTCTGTGAGGAGAATATCTCTGAGGAGGATATGCTTGAAAAACCCCTCAGAAATTTTCATGCCTCAATGTGCTCCTGCAGCAGCAATATAGACATAGGGGTTTTACAAAGTGCTCAGAGCTGGTATCCTGCCTCTTATTGGCCGAGCAAAACAATGAGCTTCTATTGAAAAATCATCAATCTCGCCCAACAGGCTCAGCACCATTCCCTGAAGTGAATGATGCATCTCAGGAAGTGAATGCCACCTTCTCTCGAGGTAGTATCCACAGATGTAGGCGAGGAGGTAGGCGTGACCATATGAAGTATTGCTTTTAACTTTCATTTCAATTCAATAAAAGTGGTAGTGTTTTTCCTTTACATTGAATAATTGTTTATTGATTCAGCTTATTTATTTATTTGAAGGCATGAATATAAATTATGGATGTTCCCAAAATAAGAACACTGGCAAAGATATTTGGCTCGCAGACAGTGCGACTACTCACACAATCCTTCGAGATCGAAAGTATTTCTCAAACTTGATGCTTACAAAAGCAAATGTAACAACCATATCAAGTCTTGCAAATCTGATTGAAGGCTCAGGAACATCCCAAGGTATTACCAAATGGAACAATTCTGTCCATTCAGGATGCTTTATATTCATCAAACTCCATAATAAATCTGTTGAGTTTTAAAGATATACGTTTGAATGGCTACCACATTGAAATAAAAAAAATTAGGGAAATATGGAATATCTTTGCATTACCTCCAGTGATACCTAGAAGCGTATACTGGAAAAGCTTTGTGTGCTCGCATTAGGGTTGTACCGTACAACCATATGCACAATTGAGGCACATAATGTCGTGGACCAAAAGTTCATTGACTCAAATGCTTTTAAGCTTTGGCATGACCGGTTGGGTCATCTTGGATCCACCATGATGTGTAGGATCATTACCAATTCTAAAGGACATCCTTTGTTGACAAAACACATTATGTTGTCAAGTGATAGCTCTTGATAGGCTTGTTCACAAGGGAAGTTGGTAATCAGACCATCTCTGCAAAGGTTTAATGTTGAATCCCATCATTTTAATAGAGAATCCAATGGAACATTTGTGGACTTATTCATCCTCCTTGCAGACCATTTCGGTACTTTATGGTCTTGGTTGATGCATCTACATGATGGTCACATGTTTTCTTTTTGTCCACTCGGAATATTTCATTTGCTAGGCTTTTGGCTCAAATAATTAAATTACGAGCCCAATTCCCAGATTATCCCATTAAGTCAATTTGACTCGATAAAGCTGGTAAATTTACATCTCAGACTTTTGATGACTATTGTATGTCACTAGGCATTGACATTGAACATCATGTTCCTCATGTTCATACTCAAAATGGTTTAGTAGAAACTTTGATTAAGCATCTTTATTTGATAGCTCGCACTTTGCTTATGAAGACAAAGTTGCCAGTTTCTACTTGGAGATATGCCTTTTTACATGCACCATCATTAGTGTGGTTGAGTCTCATTGCCAACAATCAGTATTCTCTAGTACAACTCGTGTTTGGTAATCAACCAAACATTTCACATTTAAGAGTTTTTGGTTGTGTGGTTTATGTGCCCACTGCATCAACCCAATGTAGTAAGATGGGTCCTCAACACAGATTGGGAATTTATGTTGGCTTTGATTCACCATCTATCATTCAATATCTAAAGCCTTTGATGGGTGATATCTTTACCACATGATTTGTAAATTATCATTTTGAGGAGACAATTTTCCCACTATTAGAGGGAGAAAAATCTATTCCTAAATAACAAGAAGGCAAACTCGTTCCTGAAAAATGACGTGAATTATCGTGAGGTGTACCCACTTTGTCTCATCTTGATCCTCGTACTACTCAATGGGAAAAAGAAGTGAGGAGGATTGTTCATCTTCAAAGTATTGCCAATCAAATGCCAGCTGCATTTAATGATGCAACAAAAGTGACAAAATCACTTATCCCAACATCAAATGCAATTGATGTCCATAATGGACAAAACAATGTGTCAGCAAATGATTCATCTGTTGCATGCCTGAAGCGTGGCAGACCACTAGGCTAAAATTATTCAGTTCCTTGAAAGAGGAAGTTGATGGCCAAAATGAATCCAAAATGAATGGAGAACCCACAATTCAGGATTCAAATGCCCCCGAAGAGGCACAGGTACTTCTTGAAAAGAAAAATGTCCTTGGTGAGACAAATGCCCCTAAAGTGGTAGTGGTACCTGAAAGTTAAGAAATCTCCATAAATTATGCATCCACTAATGAATTGTGGAATATAAATGAGATGAACATCGATGATATATTTGCATTCTCAGTGGCTACTGAGATCATAAAAGATGATGATATTGAGCCTCGCTCTGTTGATGAATGCACACAGAGAAAAGATTGGCCCAAGTGGAAAGATGCAATCCAGGCAGAATTAAATTCTTTGGAAAATAGAGTGTTTTTGGACCTGCTACTCCAACTCCACCCAATGTAAACTTTGTAGGTTACAAATGGGTATTTACAAGAAAGCGCAATGAGAAAAATGAGATCGCAAGGTATAAAGCGCGACTCGTTACGTAAGATTTTTCACAAAGGCTTGGGATTAATTATGAAGAAACATGTAAGATCCCACATCAACCAATGGAGAGGGGGTGATGTGCCTTATATGTGCACACCCGCATCCATCTAGCACGAGGCCTTTTGGGAGCTCACTGGCTTCGGAGTCGTAGGAACTCCGAAGTTAAGCGAGTTGGAGGCCAGAGCAATTCCAGGATGGGTGACCCACTGGGAAGTTGCTCGTGAGCTCCTAGAAACAAAACCGTGCTGGCAGAGAGGGGGGCCCAAAGCAGACAATATCGTGCTATGGTGGAGCCGATCCCGGGATGTGACAAAACATACTTTCCCGTAATGATCCTATTTGCCAATGTGTATTTATTAAGAAATCAAAGTCTGGATTCGTGATAGTGGCAGTATATGTCGATGACATGAATCTAGTCAGAACTCCTGAAGAGCTCCAAAAGATTGCTGATTCAAACATGAATTTGAGATGAAATACCTTGGAAAGATAAAATATTGTCTCGGCTTGCATATTGAGCACAGTGCTAGTAGGATTTTGGTTCATCAATCGACTTATACTGAAAAAGTATTGAAGTGATTTGGCTTGGATAAGGCTCATCCACTTAGCACTCCAATGGTCGTTCGGTCCCTTGTCAATAAGAAAGATCCATATCGTCCAAAAGGGGATGATGAAATGGTCATTGGTCTAGAAGTACAATACCTCAGTGCAATAAGTGCTTTATTGTACTTAGCACAATGTACCAGACCAAACATAGCATTTTCAGTAAATTTGTTAGCAGGATACAACAATGCCCAACAACCCGACATTGGATCGGCATCAAACATATTCTACTATATCTTCGTGGAACAATAGACATGGGCTCATTCTATTCCAGAGAATCGACCAATGCCCCGAGTCTTGTTGGATATGCTGATGCAGGATAGCTCTCTAATCCGTATAAAGGACGCTCACAAACAGGGTATGTGTTTACATGTGCAGGAACTGCAATCTCGTGGCCCTCAACAAAACAAATGTTGGTAGTTACATCTTCTAATCACTCAGAAATACTTGCACTCCATGAAGTCAGTCGTGAATGTGTTTAGTTAAGGTTGGTGATCCATCACATTCGAAGCATATGTGCCTTACCCTCAGCAACAGATACTTCAACCATCCTGAATGAAAATAATGCAACTTGCATTGCTCAGATCAAAAGAGGATACATCAAAGGTGACAGAACCAAGCACATATCACCAAAGTTTTTCTACACACATGAGCTTCATAATAGTCAAGAAATCAAAGTCAGAAAAATCTGTTCAAGCGATAACCTGGCAGACCTCTTCACCAAGTCTTTGCCAAAATGTACATTCCAAAAGCTAGTGCATGGTATCAGCTTATGTCAGCTCTGTAAGCAACTGAATTGAAGCATGCAAAATCAGGGGCAGCATTCAAGAGTCTTCTAACACAGAACATATGTGCGTTGTACTCTTTTTCCTTCGACTAGGATTTTTCCCACTAGATTTTTCCTAGCAAGATTTTAGCGAGGCAACATGAGCGCATTCAACATTGTTCTAATGTCCCAAATGAAGTTGTACTCTTTTCCCTTTGCTTTTCCCACTGGATTTTTCCAAGCAAGGTTTTAATGAGGCAACCAATCAAGGGACTTGTGGTCTCTAAGGAGGAGTATTATAAAAGTCTTTAAGTGGAGCCCACTAACTGTTTATTTGAAGACTTTGGATAAAGCTTGTCTACAACTTTCCCTTACTGCACATTCATAGGAGCCTTGGTTGCTTCCATCCAATTTGCCTATACATAGGCTTCCTACTGCTTTGCAAGACACACCATCAGAGAAGAGAATGAGAGCATGCCAGTGAGGAAAGAAAAGAGAGTGAGAAGTCTGAGAGTTATAGAGTTTTATCTAAGAGAGAAAATTCTATCAATGTAAAATCACAAGAGCAAATATAATTCCACATCAATATTTAGTGGTACTTTCATACTTTGACTATTTTATAACATTGGATGCATATAAATCCTTACAGTACATTATGTGACTGCTTTCCTACTGTGATTATATTGCTCTAAAATTATTGCGGCATTGGCTTAAAAGCCTATTAAAAGGGAGAAGTACGTGACAATTTAAAAGCCAGTGGACTTGTTGAGGCTGCAATGACTACAATTTACACTCAAGCTAGAAATGTTGAGTATTGAATAATATTGATTAGGCATTCTTCAACTCATTTGGTCCTAAACTCAACTTTCCTACGTCTAAAAAATAACTATTTGGATTTTGCCCGAACTCAAACCGTTTTCCCCCCCAACCTTTCAGACTCAAATTTTAAGTCCGCAACTTTATTAAATTGTTTATGAATGGTTTAAGTCTAATTATTTTTTTCATGGATAACTTTTCTTCATTTAATCTTTTTAAATAACCTCATAATTTAATTTTTTGAACAATTTGACCTAAAAAATTGAAATTTCATAAATATAATTTTATTTGAGAAATAGGTGGGTATTTATAGAGTTTGGAGTGAATTTTGGGTTGGATATGATTTAGATTAATTTAAAATATTATTTTAACCATTTGATTTAAATTTCAGCCATTTGATTTTTTTTTTACCATTAAAATAGCTTGGATTTAATATGGATTGTTGATTTGAGTTACTGTTGGAATAAAAATATATATTAAAAAATAGTGTTGTGACACCAGCGCGTGACACTTTCTGCAGCTCCGAAGCGCGGGCCCTATTGTTTCCTCTTTGCACATGGGCTGCATCATGGTTGCATGGGCTCCACACACAAAAATTATTGTCCAGATTATAGCTGGATTGGTATTTGGTCCCAAGTTTGGATTTTCCCAAATTTTAACCCTTACTTTTCTTGTTGGGAGAGGAATTTGACTAAAATATAGGATTTTTTGGGTTTGGCCTTATGGGTTGGAAGTGGCCTTAGTGACTGGAGTAGATGTTTGTAATGCAGAAAAACTTACTTGTAATTGCTATTTTGGGAGCACCAACTAGGAAACTTTTATTTTTATTATTTTTTTTTAACGAAATTTGAGTGATCCTTGCTTGATTTTCTTCCTTTTATGATTGAATATTTTGGTCGACAAAAATACTTTAGTGGAGGAATAAAATGGAATAACTGCGATGAAAATATGGGCAAGTGAAATTTGATTGAATTTGGTACATGAAAATAAAAAAAAGACGGAATAATAAGATGGAAATGTGTGTGTGTGTGTAAACAGAAGGCGTACCCACGATAGTAACTAAAAGAGTCACACGTAAACAATGGCAACAATCCAAATTCGAAAGTTAACAAATTGCATGAAGGAGTTATGTTATGGTAAATTTTAATTTTCATCTACTACATATACATGCATGCAATTCGCGCCTTCCATTTTCCCCAATAGCTCAAGCTTAAAAGCAACTCCTTATCCCCATCCATTTTCAACCCTTAAGCTTTTCCTCTCTTGAGTATTTCTTCTTCTACATCGATCCAACCCCCGCGTGCATCTAACGTTTTACCAACCTCTTCAAATTTGGGAAACACAACCAACCAAGATCCCTTAACAAATTAAGGGACTTGATACCAAAGAAGTTAGCATATTTCCTTATAATAATAAAAGGTTGAGATGTTGGAGAAAACCAATAGTCTGGTGATCCAAGAACTCAAAAATGTTTGTGATAAAAAGAAGAAAGAGTTTGACGATAGAGAAAGAGTGTTATTTCTGATCATTTGCTTTCTCTGTTGCTCCAACACTCTTGGAATACTTAGATATTTGAAGTGTACAATCGGAAAAAGGACTTATATTCTTAAAATGTGGTCGTTTGAATATTGATGGTTATGCAGATGCAGATTAGGTAGGTATTGTACCTGATAGAAGATCCACATATGGTTACTTCACATTCGTGGGGGTAATTTGGTGACATGCAGAGCAAGAAACAAAAGATAGTAGCTCTATCTAGTGCAGAAGCCGAGTTCAGAGATATTACTAAAGGAATTCGTGAGCTCCTTTGCTTAAGGAAGTTACTTACTGAACTTGGGTATGAACCTAAGTTTAACTTAAGGAAGTTAATTTTTTGTGACAACAAGGCTGTAATAGCTATTGCACAAAATCCAGTTCAATATGATTGCACCAAATGAGGTGGATCGACACTTCATCAAACAGAAGTTTGAGGTGAATTCATCAGTACCCTTTTGCGAAGTCCAAAAATCAATTGGCAGATATTTTGACAAATGTAATTTCCAATAGAGCTTTCCAGGATTCTCATATTAATTATAATTGATTTCCCTTTTATTTATGATTTCTTATTGTAAATAGAATTAGGAAGTATTACTTTCCTTCGCCTTCAAGGTTTTATTGTACTATAAATATAACCTCCTACAAGGAGAAGAATATACAAAAAATTTCCACAAACAATATAGTCTCATAATTTCTTATATTTTAGCATGTTATCGTCATGACTTTGCTTCAATTCTACTTATTATGTTATTGAATTTTACATTGTTTAAAATTTTCATGATATTACGTTTATCACCACTTATGGCATGTGCACGAAGTTACCAATTACATTTGTTTAATTATACTTTTTTTGAATTTCATAATCCAATGTAATTGACTAGGATATTTACTGTACCAAATTCCATAATCCATTTTACCTTTAAGGTACTTTAATATTCTTCTACATTTGTTTATTTACACCCATCCAAGTTCCCCCACTATTTTTTTCAAAACCTTAAAATCTAATTATACCTTTCATAATAAATTAAAAAAATTATGTCAGAACAAACCTACCCCCAAATTCGATCAACCACTTCCCATGGCTTCTTTCTCTCTTCTTCCTCTCTCCCTACCCACTTATCCATCCATCCATTCATCCATCCATCCAATCTCCTTAATCATGACCGATCAATTGAAAGAGAAAGAGAAATCAAGATAATGAACGTAATAATATGATTTTGCCCATTAAAATGAAAGTAAAAACATTGTTTGCCCCTAAATTTGACAAAAAAAAGTAATGTATGACCAACCCAGCTAACAGAAGTAGAGTTCAAGGAATAGAGTAATCATTTTGCAAATTTGAGGACCAAAATGCAAATTGGGTCTAAATTCAGGAACTATGACAATTAAAAAATAATTTGATTACTACAAGCGATAGTCTAAACTATAAAGGGGGAGGGGGGTTTCTCAGTGCACACACACTACTAAGGTGTCATAAGAGTTCAAACCTGAAACCACTGATTTGCAAATCAAGACCCTTTTTCACTTAGCTAGACCTCTTTTTATTTTTTATTTTTATACTTTTATATTTTAAATTCGAAGCTGTGAATCTCTATAATTTATTGTGAAGATAAAAGCAAAAATTATATAAGCGATTAATGTAAGAAAAGCGTTAAAAATATTCCCTTCTGAATGCAAATTAATCTCGGACGATTTGGATCACTCAGAAATATCTCTCACTCAAATTATCACTTACAGCTTCAGAGATTGGGACCGTCACTTTGTTCTTCATTGGTAATTGATGTGGGACCAATGGTGCAAGAGAAAATGAAGTTGAGGGACAATCAGAGCCAATATTCAAGTTTGGAGCATAAAACTGCAAATCGAGGGCAATTACTCTTTTAAAAAAGCCAGAAGTGAGAACTACCTAAAATGACCATTTTACCTTTATATTTGA
This sequence comes from Prunus dulcis, assembly GCF_902201215.1. Taxonomy (NCBI): domain Eukaryota; kingdom Viridiplantae; phylum Streptophyta; class Magnoliopsida; order Rosales; family Rosaceae; genus Prunus; species Prunus dulcis. The sequence goes on from NC_047654.1 coordinate 5,899,943, forward strand.
TTAAAAAAAATGTAACAAATTATGAGGGTAGGATCAACCACGGAACATAAGTTCAGAGACTACTTGAATCATTTTTCAATAACAAAATGCATATTGAACAAAAATTCAGGGACTATTACTCTTAAAAAATGCTTGTCAAAACTCTTGAAAAACAAGTACTGATTAAGTGCAAGTGGTGTATATATTATATGTATGTGAGGGCACAACTTGTTGCATTGAAAAGAATCAGCAAACTAATAACTTTTGCCTCCCCGAGAGCTAGGTAGCAATGGTGGGCACTTGCCCAGCCTATGAACTCCTCTCTTCATCCTCGTCCTCAAAGCATTGGACTTATGACGTGTTCTTGAGTTTCAGAGGCGAAGACACACACAAAAAACTTCACGGGTCACCTCCACATGGCACTAAAAGACGCCGGAACCAATGTCTTTATTGACGATGATGAGCTTAGAAGAGGGGAAGATATATCAGCGGAGCTGGTGCGGGCAAACGAAATGTCCAGGATCTCTGTCATCGTATTCTCGAGGAGCTATGCTAATTCCAGTTGGTGTCTTGATGAGCTTGTGAAGATCATGGAGTGTAAAAGAACACTAAGGCAAATGGTTTTTCCAATATTCTATGATGTTGATCCTTCAGATGTGAGGAAACAGACTGATAGTTTTGGAGAAGCATTTGTGAAACACGCTGACCGCTTCCTGTTAGATATGGATAAGGTACTGAGGTGGAGATCTGCTCTTACTGAAGCTGCAACTCTGTCTGGCTGGGATCTCAGAAACACTGCTGATGGGTAAATACATATTTTATGCCCTCTGGACAGTTATTGAACTTCTTTTACTTTCTATTACTTTACAGAAGTTATAATTGAGAGGAAAAGAATAAGTACATAGTTATTGATTCAGTTTCATTTTGTAGATGCTTACTGTTTCTGAATACAATTTACCTACCAGGCATGAGGCAAAGTTTATCAAGAAAATTACTGATGAGATTACTAGGCACCTGAACAGCACATACTTATTTTGAAGCGGTCTACCCAGTTGGGAATTGATTTTCGCGTGGAAAACATGAGCAGTCATCTAAATGTAGGATCAGATGATGTTTGCATAGTCAGAATTTTGGGGATGGGTGGAGTGGGTAAAACAACCGTTGCCAAAGCCATCTATAACCGATTTTATCATAGCTTTGAAGCTAAAAGTTTCCTTTCAAGCGTTAGGGAAGCTGCAAAGCAATATAATGGTTTGGTTTGCTTGCAAGAACAACTTGTCTGATGTCTGGAAACCAACCAAGATAAAGGTAGATAGTGTTGACAGAGGGATCAATGTGATCAAACAAAGATTTCGAGGTAAAAGGGCACTTGTCATAATTGATGATACAGATCGAGTGGACCAACTAAATGCATTAGCTGCAAATCGTGATTGGTTTGGCCCCGGAAGTCGAATCATTATAACCACAAGAGATGAACATTTGCTGAAGCAACTTGAAGTTGATGCAATATATTTGGCTCCAGAAATGAATGAAACAGAAGCTCTTGAGCTTCTCAGTTGGCATGACTTTAAAAAAAGTTACCCGAAAGAAGGATAGCAGTACAAGTTTTAGATTCTTTTCTTGTTGGAAGAAGCATACCAGAGTGGAAAAGTGCATTGGAGAAGTTGAAAAGAATTCCTCATCACGAAATTCATGAAAAGATTAGAATAAGCTTTGATGGACTAAATGATGATAATGAGAGGGATATATTCCTTGATATATCTTGCTTCTTTTTTGGTATGGACAAGAACAATGTCAACCAAATATTGGAAGGTTGTGACTTTTCTGCAGAAATAGGAATGAGTGTCCTCCTTCAAAGATGCCTTGTAACTGTTAGTGAAACAAACAAGCTGATGATGCATGATTTGATTCGAGATATGGGAAGAGAAATTGTCCATGAAAAATTCCCCAAGGAGCATGGAAAACGTACAAGATTGTGGCATGATAAGGATGTAACTGATGTATTGACAAAACACTCTGTAAGAACTTTTCCAATCAATGCATTTTATGTTCCACATACTCATAAATTCTATGCCATGTGTTGTCATTAGGTGGGGGATATTATCTTGACAAGATTATGCAAAATCAACAACTACAAAATTTGTAATGGTGTTAAGTAGAACCATGCAGTAACCAGACTGTTCGTCGTGTATCTCTCTGTGATCAATTTAGAGCAATCTTCACACAGAAACTGGTTTCCTAATTATTATTTATTTTTAACAGGGAACTGTGTTGAGAGTTAAGCTGCATACTAGTCTTGAATCAAGCTGCAGATGTTAATCCTGCAGATTGACAGTGAAGAGGATGAAGAATCGAAGGAGCAGAAGAACTTTCCTCTTATAGTAATAGCTGTTATAGGATATGCCCAACGGCTAGTTTTCTTACTATTTTGAGAAACTCTACAGCTGTCATTCTTAGCTGTCTTAGTCCTTTCTGCTGTAACGATTTCTAGCCTAGGTGTAAGAATCATAGCCTCCAATGACCATGAATGGCTGGAGATGAGTCCTTGTGTCCTAGTTTTTAGGATCTGTTTTTTTGGCAGCTTGTGTTATGCATATAGTGTGTTTTTGGCTCTGATGCAACAGATGAAAAAATAGACTGAAACATTCTCATTCTCTTTGAGTTTTTCTCTCCTCTGCATACGTTGCTTACAAAAGGTTTTATTTTGTTCTGTAAATCAGTCACTAAAACCAGCAAGCTAAATACCAAATTCTAACAAACTGAAGAAGTAGAAGGGCTTGTGCTGAAGTTGCCAAGATGTAACAAGGTTAGTTTCAGTGCAAAGGCATTTACAAAGATGCAGAGACTGAGATTGCTCCAACTCAACTACGTACAGCTCACTGGAGTCCATCAATGTTTTCCCAAAGAGTTAAGATGGCTCTGTTAGCATGGGTTCCTTCTACGGTTCATACCGAAGGACTTTAGTCTACAAAACCTAGTTGCTCTTGACCTCATGTATAGCAACCTCTGCCAGGTTTGGAAGGATCCTCCGGTAAATACTGCTCAACCAAATTATTATTGATTTGATTTTGCTGTTGTGCATACTAATATGGTGCTTTCTGTTCTCTTTTATTTGGACTTTGATTTCCGCTTTCTTTTGGGTTTATGCAACAGTTGCTTGAGAAGTTGAAGTTTCTTGATCTAAGTAACTCCCATTACCTAACACTGTCACCAGACTTTTGAAACTCCTGAATCTCGAACAATTGATGCTCAAAGGCTGTGTGAGTTTGCCAGAGGTTCAAGAATCCAATGGACATCTTGGAAGACTTTCTGTTGTAGGTTTGGAAGACTGCAAACTGCTCAAGGATCTCCCAACGAGTTTATACGAGTCAAAATCTATTGAAGTTCTTGTTCTTTTAGGCTGTTCAAGATTTGAAAACTTGGCTGAAGACTTGGGGGAGATGGTATCCTTGACAACTCTTCTTGCAGACAGAACAGCCATACGGAAAGTACCATTTACCATAGTAAGACTGAAGAACCTTAGAAACTTATTTCTATGTGACCGGAAATGGTCTCCGTCCATAAGAGTCGGTCTTAAACTGTTTTGGTCATGGGTATTTCCACGATTTATTGCTTCCTTCATTGCAAGGCTTGAACTGTTTAGAAAAATTGAGTCTAGCGAACTGCAATTTAACTGATGGTGCAATTCCTAATGGCATTTGGAGCCTACCTCATATAGACCATTTAGATATAAGTGGAAATCATTTTCATACCCTACCAAACGTCAGTGGCCTTTCCAAGCTTAACTTTCTATCCTTGGATCATTGCACAAACCTTTGCGCCATCACAGATTTACCAAAGAATTTGTGCAAACTGTCGGCAAATTACTGCACTGCACTGAAAAAATTGCCAAATTTTTCGGAAATGTCAAGTAACTACGTCACGTGTGTTACATCTGACGCAGTAGCTACTTACATTTTTGGCATGGTTAATCTTAATCAAGAACTGTTGATGTGTAACCCCTTTGAACTGAGCTAAAATCCCTTCCCGCCTAATCCCATTCTGTTTTTGAATGTTTCTGTTTTAGTTTAAAAGTTTTTTTTTTTCTGCTGCTTGTAATAAGAACCATTGGATTAGAGTCCAAGTGGCCTTTTAAGTGAGGTGTGAGATTGTAACAAGTGTAATCATCTTATAGGATGATAGTTCAATGGCTAGGATTAAATCTTGTATAGAGGCAGTTATAGAAGAATCTCTCTTCTCTCTCCTCAACGGTTATATTCTTTTTTGCTGGTAATGAAATGTAGCAGACTTCACTCCTTCAATTTCTTCTGTTCTTTCACAGAGAGCAACGTTCTCTCATTTCTCTCCCAAACACATCCAAAATACACACTCACAAAACTATGAATTCTATCATGGCCTCAGAGCCAGGTTCGATTGTTTGAGCTGGGCGTGATCTGTGAACAGAAAATCAAGCTCGATCTGAGCTATCGTTGAGCTAACTTGAAGATCGAAGTAAGCGAGTTCTTGCATCCAGGCGTCTCATATGGCAGGATCGGGAGCAGCTGAGCTTCGAACACCAGTTTTCAATGGAGAAAACTACGAATTCTGGAGTATTCGAATGAAGACTATACTGAAATCGCATGGTCTGTGGGATCTAGTCGAGAATGGGCTAAATGATTCAGACATGAAGAAGGAAAAAGAGGAGGCTGCAAATACTGAGAAGTCCATGGTGGCTCAGATTCTGATGAAGGATGCTCGTGCACTTGGTTTAATCCAAAGTGCAGTTTCAGATCAGCTATTCCCAAGGATTGTGAATGGGGAGACCTCGAAGGGAGCTTGGGATATTCTGAAACTGGAATTCAGAGGAGATAAACAGGTACGAAATGTTAAATTGCAAGGGTTGCGTAGGGAATTTGAATATACTCGCATGAAGGATAGTGAATCTTTATCTATCTATCTGGTTAGATTGTTTAACATGATGAATCAAATGAAGAGTTATGGTGAGGAGCTATCTAGGGAGAGAATTGTGCAGAAACTATTGTTTAGTCTGCCAAAGTCATATGACTCTATATGCTCTGTGATAGAGCACTCTAAGGACCTTGAAACTCTGGAAGTTCAAGAAGTGGTTGCCTTCTTGAAGAGTTTTGAGCTCAGATTGGATAGGCACACTGAGAATTCTTCAGAAAGGGCCTTTGCTAGTCTGAATGTTGAAGAAAAGAAGCCTAAGAATGAGAGTTTTTCTGGAAATCAGAGTTTTCAGAAAAGTGCTCCTGGAACTCAAAACTTTCAAAAACATTGGAAGCCTAATGATGGAAACATAGCAGCTTGTAAGCATTGTGACAAGTTACATTATGGCAAATGCTGGTATGAAGGCAAGTCTAAATGTCATGGATGTGGAAAATTTGGACATATGGTCCGAGACTGCAATGGAAATAGGAATGCACATAGGGTGAATTATGCAAATGAGATGGAAGAAACTGGTACCACTACTACAAAAAAGCAAAAAGACGACGGTAAATCACCGTCGTGTATTCGGTTTTTCAATGGTCGTGGAATCCACCGTCATCTTTTCCCTCATAAACCACGACGCTAAATCACCGTCGTTGTTAAAATATACAACATCATCAACAAATACAAAACGACGTCTTTGTACTGCAAAAAGATCTAAAAAAGCAGTCGAGGATGAGAATTGACGACCAACTCTCTAAAAAAACCGTCGTTAAAAAGGAAAAATGTGACACATATTAACAGAACAAGGCCGCAAGATAGACATACAACGACGAAAATTAAAATAAGACGCCGTTAAATATCATTTTCACGACAATAAAAAAATATGACGTCTTTAAATACATTAGAAGACGACGTTATTGATTCCTACTACGTCGCCTATATAAAAACAGCCGTCGTAAAATAAATTTTCCACTTCGATTTTTCTATAAAAGATGGCGTGGAAATAGTTGTCAGTGTCATTATTTACGACGTATGTATTTATAGAGTAGACGTTGAACAACGAAACAACGTCGGTTACAAAATATGAGAGTCGTATTACAAAATTTATACGTCCTATTTTCAGAAACAAAAAACGACGATAAATATTAGACGTTGTTAATAAAACAACGTCGAAAACAAATAAAAACAAACGTGTTTAGTCTGCTAAAATTTTAAAAAATAGTCGAGGATGAGAATAGACGACCAACTCAAACAAATACCCGTCGTTAAAAGGGGAAAATATGACACATATTAAAAGAACAAGGCCGCAAGATAGACATACAACGACGACAACTAAATCACAACGCCGTTAAATATAATTTTCACGACAAGAAAAAATATGACGTCTTTAAAGACATGAGAAGACGACGTTATTGAAATATTCAACGTCGGTGTCATTTATATAGTCGACGTTGTATTTATATGTTCATTACTCACGTCGCACTTATTAATGTAGACGACGTTGAACTTCTAAACAACGTCGGTTCCAAATAAATGAGAGCCGTATTACAGAACATGTAGATGGCGTTGATTATGATGATAACCGTATTACAAATAACGTCGTTTAATTGATATTAGACGGCGGTTATAATGAATTACCGTCGGAATTCATTTCGTTCCTCTTCGTTTATAGAAGAACTTGCGACGTGGAAAATGTATGATGACGTCGTATTTTTGAACGTTCAGATTATATATCCTGTTTTTTAGACGTCGGTATTATGGGATTGGAGTCGTGTTATTTAGAATTACATGGCGGTTCTTAATCCTTCCCCGACGTGATATCTTGAATAATTGCTTCACAATAGCGTCGTGGTTCTTCATTGTTACGTTGCTTTAAGACGTCGGTAAATATGCTGAATAACTTGTTCACAACAACGTCGTGTTTTATTTGAACAGACGTCGTTTTTTATGCAGAATATAATGTTGTAATCTGGAACCAGTATTTTTTGCACTGATTGTTTTGTGGCCAATATTTGAGAGAATTGGGTTTTTATCCTTGGCACTAGCAACTTGCATGGTATGTGCAAGTAAATAAACTCCACTATTTTGAGTTGTCCGCACATCATCTTGTGCCTTGATATTGAATGTAATACCTTTAATAAGATAGCTCCTATATAATGGCACTGCCATGTTTGGACCAGCTGCTAGCCACCTTAAATTTTCTGTTACGCCATGATTGTCTTCCTCAAGTTCACTTTGAACCTGCAAATTAATCAAATCTTAATTCAATCTAACATAGAATTAAGAAGAAAATTAAAAGAGAAATATGTTATTCAACAACATATACCTTGAAGCGTAGCCATTGAATGAAAGTGCTATTGTGCTTATCCTGCAGCCACTTTGTTCTCTTTAATGCAGCTCTGAGTGTAAAGTATTCTCCATTATGTGCATCATACACTCCTCTAATCCCAACCCACAAAGATTTTAAATCATCAATCAAAGGCTCCAAGTAGGCGTCTATATCATTTCCGGGTTGTTTAGGACCGGAAATCAATAAGGTTAACATCATGAACTTTCGTTTCATGCACAACCATGGGGGGAGATTATATGTAACTAAGATAACCGGCCAACAACTATATCTGCTACTTAGAGAACTGTGGGGATTGAATCCATCAGATGAAAGAGCCAATCTCAAGTTTCTCGGCTCATTACCAAACTCGGGCCATTTATCATCAAGAAGTTTCCAAGACGGGGAATCCGCCGGATGAGACATCTGACCGTCAATTGATTTTCTAGCAGCATGCCAAGTCAAACTCTTAGCTGTCTCATGTGGTTGAAACATCCTTTTAAACCTTGGAATTGGAGGAAAATACCACACCACCTTCGCTGGCACACCCTCTTTCAAGATTGAATCTTTGCCTTCCTTCCACCTTGAGATACCACAAGTAGGACAATTATTTGAATCCTCATACTCCTTCCTATACAAGATGCAATCATTGGGGCATGCGTGCATTTTCTCATAACTCAGCCCCAATGCACACAAAGTCTTTTTAGCCTCATACATAGAGGTTGGTATTGTATTTCCTTCTGGAAGCAAATCGCCTTGAAGTATCAATAATTCTGTAAAGCAGACATCACTCATCCCATGTTTTGCCTTCAAATTATACAACTTCACTAATGCCGATAACTTCGTGTACTTTCTACAACCGGGGTACACTGGTTGATCTCCATCCCCAATCACATTGGCAAACTCATACGGATCGGAACCAAAATCACCAAAATCATTATCATCCATATCAATTTCTTCGGACACAAAACTGTACCTACTATGGCCATCATCTTCTTCAACATTTCTACTAGCATTAGTAGTTGCTTCCCAAGGTTCTCCGTGAAATGTCCAATTCTTATAGCTTTGGTCAATTCCATTAAAGTATTCGTGATCCCTTATAATTCCAACCCCAAACAACTTCAAATTAACACATTTAACACATGGACAACGGATATGTGTTGTAGTTAGAAAATTTTCTACAGCAAAGTTCAAAAATGCTTCCACCCCAAATTCATAAGCCTTCGATCTTCTATCCGAGTGCATCCATGACTTATCCATCTCCGACACTATAACCTATTATCTATAATAAAGTGAAAATACAGGCAATGACCATCACTATAGCAGATTATACAAAGATCTAATAGCAAGTAATACACAACAGAGACGACGGGTTTTAAACAAAAACAGACGTATTTGGCATATATAGGCGACGGATTTTCAACAGACGTCGTCTATTATAAGTAATACAAACGACGGTTTATAAAAAACCATCGTGTATAAGTAATACAACGACGGTAGTTTAAAAAAACCGTCGTGTAATCGTCGTCGTATGCCTAAAAATTCTTCGTGTCTCAGTTTATTTTCAAGAACACAAAACCCATTAAGAACACAACATATATATGAAACCAAGCAAGAAACCAACATATACATGAAACCAAGCATGAAAACAATAAATCCATTCCCAATTCAACATAACATAGGGTGATTAAAAGATCAGACAAAATTAAATCCATTCCCAATTCAACATAACAGATAATGTAATCCATGAACCCATTAAACAGAAAATCCATGAACCCATACCTATAAGCACATTATTAACAGATAGCAAAGCATATACCTAAAAACCTTTAACAAAACAACCTAATATCATTCAATGAATTTACAAGGGGAAGATAGGGTTTGTACTTACAGGTTGGACGAGCTCACAGATTCGACGGAGCTTGGAGAGTGCAACTTTTAATTAGAGCAGAAGTGAGAGAGCGAAATGTTATGTTGCGCGAAATCTAAAAATTTTAGGTTTCAGGGTTCGAAGTATAAGAATAAGAGCCAAATCTAAAAAATTTAGGTCGCGCGAAAATTTTTAGAGAGCGTGCGCTTTAAAACGTCGAAAGAAAAACAAAGGCGAAAGTTCTACAAGGACCGACGTAAATTTAATATTCCACGACGGAAACTTCATTTTTCGGAAAAAGAACGTAAGGCCGTTTATTTTGAAGCTTCATTTTTTGGATTAATTTTAAATTTATTTTGAATATTTTTATATAACGACGACTGAAAAACCACGTCGGGGTTAAGAAATTAAAAACGTTGTAAATTATATAAAACGACTTACATATTAAAATGACGTCGTTTAAATATGAAACCATGTCGTATATTTTACTGCACGACGTAAAATATGTATTCTACGACCCAACCACCGTCGTTAAAAATTAATACCCTAAATCCTTAAAACTAAATTATACAATTTAAAAAATTAAGTTTATAAAAGGGTTTATGGTTTTACAACCTAATATATACCCTAGACTACCCAAAAATTATACTTTAAAAATAAACCCCAATAAATAAAAACCCTAATCTCTAAACCCTAGACTCTAAACCCTAAACCATAAAACTAGAAGTGATTTTATGACTCATCAAAAAAATTTTGTTTTGGAAGGTCATTTTAAATTTTTGTTATTCAAAATGAATTTTTTCAAGGTTTAGGGGGAAGAAAATATATCAATGATTTCATAGGAGTTGACTTTTCATTTTTCTGATTTATTTTAAATTTATTTTGAATATTTTGATATAAAAATAATAAAATATACTTATCACAACAACAAACCACGTCGGGGTTAAGAAATTGAAGGCGTTGTAAATT